>NC_083236.1:63798801-63963775 GCF_032191835.1 Heteronotia binoei | reverse complement strand
TTCTATTTGACAAAGCACGCTAATTTACCCAATATCTATTTCATATTACCTTCAGCCAGTCATAGAATGGCTTCCAGGTTTCCTTACATTTTTGCATATTTCCTTCTTTCAACTTCAGTGTTAAAAAAAAATCCATTTCAAGCTGTCTCAAACAACTTTTGGAGAAATCCCTCTCTTTTTGGTATCTGCTGGGTTTTTCCAGTACTTAGCATAAACCAAACTTGTTGCGGTTACGGCATATAATAGAAATCTGTTTGTTAATTTAGACAATGAGTTTGGACACATATTCAACAAATACAGTTCAGGTAGGTATTGAATAGTTATTTTCAATATTTTTGGGATCCAGCTATTAGGCTCCTTCACACATATCGTGTGGCTCTCCAAGCCAAGCCAGCCAGCGGGTCTGGAGAAGGCATTTAAAATTCAAGTTGCTTTCTTTCTGCCTCTCCCTCCCTCATCTATTTCTTTCTACCTTTCTTTCAATGTTTCCTTCCTTCCTACCTACCTACCTACCTTCTTTCCTTCCTTCCTTCCTTCCTTCCTTCCTTCCTTCCTTCCTTCCTTCCTTCCTTCCTTCCTTCCTTCCTTCCTTCCATCCATCCATCCATCCATCCATCCATCTAACATTCATGTCTTGCGGCTCTCAAACATCGGACATTTATTCTATGCGGCTCTTGTGTTAAGCAAGGTTGGCCAGCCCTGTTATAATATAATGCTCTAAAATCCCACCCCCCAAAGCAGCCACCTCCTCCAGGCCGAATACTCGGGGCGGAAAGTGTTGACAAGGAGATTTTTCCCCCTCCCTCTCCCAAAATACTAGAACCCAAGGACATCCAGTGAAGCTGGATGAGGGACGGGGGAGGGACAGTGGCTCAGTGGTAGAGCATCTGCTTGGGAAGCAGAAGGTCCCAGGTTCCATCCCCAGCATCTCCAAAAAGGGTCCAGGCAAATAGGTGTGAAAAACCTCAGCTTGAGACCCTGGAGAGCCATGAATGAATGGGGCTGTGGCTCAGTGGTAGAGCATCTTCTTGGGAAGCAGAAGGTCCCAGGTTCAATCCCCGGCATCTCCAAAAAAAAGGGTCCAGGCAAGTAGGCGTGAAAAACCTCAGCTTGAGACCCTGGAGAGCCGCTGCCAGTCTGAGTAGACATACTGACTTGGATGGACCAAAGAGGGTCTGATTCAGTATAAGGCAGCTTCATACGTTCATATGAAGCTGATGGGCGGAAAGTTCAGAATGGACAAAAGGAAATACAACTTAACACAGGGAGTGATTCAAAGGTAGGATTTGGTGCCAGAGGATGTAGTGATGGCCGCAGGCATAGGCAGTTTTAAAGGGGGTTAGAGATCCATGGGGCATAAGTCTATCAACGGCTACTCACCGTGGAGGCTGAGAGGAACCTCCATATTCTGAGGCACTAAACCTCTGAGTCCCAGAGCCAGGAAGCAACACCAGACTTGGCTTCCCTGCCCTGCTGCTGGCCCTCCAGAGGAACCGGCTGGCTGCTGTGTGAGACAGAACGCTGGACTAGATGGACCACTGGTCTGATCCAGCAGGACTCATCTTATATTCTTATGATCTCTGTTGTATGGAGATCTGTTGCAATTCTGGGAGGGCACCAGGCCACACCCGAAGGCTGGCAATCACGCCAAGAAAGGAACTTGCAAAGAAGATGAAATGATTCCGTTCAAAGGCATACGCTGAACCAATACTCCCTCTCAGCTGTGAAGTCTTGTGAGCAAAAATCCTACTTTGTGAGCCGCTGGCACTAAAGCTGCGAGAGAGCAATTTTGCAACTGCATAAATTAATGCGTTCTGGAGCCTGTTTGGTGTAGTGGTTAAGTGTGCGGACTCTTATCTGGGAGAACCGGGTTTGATTCCCCACTCCTCCACTTGCAGCTGCTGGCATGGCCTTGGGTCAGCCAGAGCTCTGGCAGAGGTTGGCCTTGAAAGGGTGGTTGAAAGAGCCAGTTTGGTGTAGTAGTTAAGTGTGCGAACTCTTATCTGGGAGAACAGGGTTCGATTCCTTACTCCTCCACTTGAAGCTGCTGGAATAGTCTTGGGTCAGCCATAGCTCTTGCAGAGCTGTCGTTGAAAAGGCAGCTTCTGTAAGAGCTCTCTCAGCCCCACCTACCTCACAGAGTGTCTGTTGTGGGGTGGGGGGGAGGTAAAGGAGATTGTGATCACTATAAGATTCAGAGTATAGGGGCGGGATATAAATCCAATACCATCATCTTCTTCTTCCTGAGCTAAGACAAAAATGCGTAAGCCAGAGGCTAAAAAAACAGTGAGCTAGCTACACTTACTCAGCTTAGAGGGAATATTGCACTGAACAGGGACAAATTGGACTTCTGCTCGGTGTCCTTTAGGGTGCCAACTTCAGTTTGGGAAACACCTGGAGATTTGGGGGTAGAGCCTGGGAAAGGTGAGGTTTGGGGAAGGGAAGGACCTCAGAGGGTACAATGCCCCAGAGTCCACCATGCAAAGCAGACCTTTCCTCCACAGGAGTGAATCTCTGCAGTCTGGAAACGCTTCGTCATCCTGGGTGGCTGACCACCCTATTGGACACGCATCTCCAGGGGTGTCTGTGGCTCAGCGGTAGTGCTAGGCCTGGACCGCTCATTACGAGGACGTAGGGCAGGGGTGGCCAATGGTAGCTCTCCAGATGTTTTTTGCCTACAACTCTCATCAGCCCCGGCCATTGGCCATGCTGGCTGGGGCTGATGGAGTTGTAGGCAAAAAACATCTGGAGAGCTACCGTTGGCCACCCCTGACGTAGGGCATTTGCCTATGGAGCTGGAAGGCCAGGGGCAAGCAGAGACCCCAAGAGGAACTTCAGCCATTGACATCCAGTTTGCTGCGTAAGGCCTGGAGCCTGCACAGGTAACACCAGCATGGCCAATGGCTGGGGCTGATGGGAGTTGTAGGCAAGAAACATCTGGAGAGCTAAAGTTGGCCACCCCTGACCTAGTGCATTAGTATTAGGCAGATGGTGCCTCTACTCCAGCTGCTCTGCCTGCTGCTACTGAATGGGGCAGCAGAGAAAGGATGGATGGAGATAGGGTTGCCAATCCCCAGGTGGGGGCAGGGGATCCCCCAGTTTGGAGGCCCTCCCTCTGCTTCAGGGTCACCAGAAAGCGGGGGAGGGGGGAAGAATGTCTGCTGGGCACTCCATTATTCCCTCTGGAGACTGACTCCCATAAGATATAATGGGAAATTGATCTGGGGTATCTGGGGCTCAGGGGTGTTTTTTGAGCTAGAGACACCAAATTTTCAGCACAGCATTCAGCGCCTCTCCTCAAAATATCCTCCAAGTTTAGAAAAGACTGGACCAAGGGGTCCAGTTAAATGAGTCCCAAACGAAGGTGCCCCTATCCTTCATTATTTCCAATGGAGGAAAGGCATTCAAAAGGTGTGCGGTCTCATTAAATGTGATGGCCAGAACTCCTTTTGGAGTTCAATTATGCTAGTCACAAACTTGTTCCTGGCTCTGCCCCAAATATCTCCTGGCTCCACCCCCAAAGTCCCCAGATATTTCTTGAGTCAGACCTGGCAACCCTAATGGGAAAATTGGAGTTGCACAGATGTGTATGAAGCCTATTCAGCCCTGCAATGATGTGATGCAATAGGATTCACTCAGAACCTTTTGGTAAAATCATAGAGCTTGAGGGGAGGGGAAATCCTAGAGTGTTCCACTGATGGGCTGATGTCATCTCCAGCTGCTCACCTGAATGATGGTGCGATGTTACGCTCCCTATCCTCATTCCAACCCTGTCTCCTTTCCTCTCCCACTCTTTAGTATAAAGAACCAAACCGGAGGAGGAAGAACTCTGTTCCCACCAAAATCTTCCTGAATGGAACAGGATGGTTAGCAAAACCCTGCTAGGCAGAGTGCGCTCAGAAAAATCTCGCCTTTAGTCTTTCAAACGAATATAACTCTTTCCCTGACATTTAATGCGTCATAAATGTGGAGCTGGATTTGCGTAGTAATTCAGCTTAATAGTACAGTATTAGGCACGGAAAGACAAAAGCAATCCATTTCCCGCAGTCGCAACCTATCTAACATATTTGCGGGTCTTCTTTCTGTAGCTTTCATGATGTCAGAAATAAATTTTCATTTGGGGAGAGATGAGAAATGAGGGGTGGGGGGAAGCCAGCATTTCGTATTCAAATCCCAGTGGTAACTGAGAAGCAGTGAAAGGATTCATATCGGAACGTGGCGATTCAGCAGAGAGGCTAATGCTAATCCTACCCCCTGCCTTTTTATGGAGATATTTAGCATGCAACTTTATTATGTTCTTAAGAAGGCTATTGCCCGGCTCAGGGCTGATCTTTGCAATAGCATTCTTGCATAAGGAATACACGTTGAAATATTGATTTATTACCTATTTCAAGAATTTGTTAGCCACCTTCCTCCCTTCTGGACCTCAACGGCTAGCAATAGAAGTAAAATGTTTATAAAATACATAGCAGAAGCAATATAAATAACACAACCATTATGCAAACACAATAAAGATCAAAGATTTCAGTGTTAAAAATCGTTTTAAAAATCCAGTTAGGATTGCCAATAAATAAAAGCTAAATCAGTCAAACGTAATCCTCAATAAATCTGTCTTCAGCTGCCTCCTGAAGGTTGGCAGTGAGGGGGGCTGGGTAAACCTTCCTGGAGAGGTTGTTCCATAATCCTGGGGGCTGCCACTGAAAAGGCCCTTTCTCATGTGCCCACCTGACCAGCTTCTTTGATTGGTGGGACAGTGAAGAGGGCCTCTCTCTGAAATCTCAATTCCCAGAGAGAGTCTCTCTCTGTGTTTATATGTCTGCATTAACTGCCATCAACTCACTTCCAACTTATTGTGACCCTGTGAAATAATGACCCCCCCACACACACAAAAAAAATTCTATTAACAGCTTTGCTCAAATTTTTCTAACTGAAGGCCCTTGTGACTTCCTTGATGGAACCAACCAGGGCGTTTTTTTTGTAACAGAAACTCTTTTGCATATTAGGCCACACCCCTCTGATGTAGCCAATCCTCCTGGAGCTTCCAGGGCTCTTAGTGCAGGACCTCCTGTAAGCTCCAGGAGGATTGGCTACATCAGAGGGGTGTGGCCTAATATGCAAAGGAGGTCTTGCTAGAATTCCTTACAGGGCTCTTCGTACAGGGCCTACTGGAAGCTCCTGGAGGATTGGCTGCATCAGGGGGTGTGGCCTAATATGCAAAGGAGGTCCTGCTAGAATTCCTTACAGGGCTCTTCGTACAGGGCCTACTGGAAGCTCCAGGAGGATTGGCTACATCAGGGGGTGGGGCCTAATATGCAAAGGAGGTCTTGCTAGAATTCCTTACAGGGCTCTTCGTACAGGGCCTACTGGAAGCTCCAGGAGGATTGGCTGCATCAGGGGTGTGTGGCCTAATATGCAAAGGAGGTCCTGCTAGAATTCCTTACAGGGCTCTTCGTACAGGGCCTACTGGAAGCTCCAGGAGGATTGGCTGCATCAGGGGTGTGTGGCCTAATATGCAAAGGAGGTCCTGCTAGAATTCCTTACAGGGCTCTTCGTACAGGGCCTACTGGAAGCTCCAGGAGGATTGGCTACATCAGGGGGTGGGGGCCTAATAGGCAAAGGAGGTCTTGCTAGAATTCCTTACAGGGCTCTTCGTACAGGGCCTACTGGAAGCTCCAGGAGGATTGGCTGCATCAGGGGGTGGGGCCTAATAGGCAAAGGAGGTCTTGCTAAAATTCCTTACAGGCTCTTCGTACAGGGCCTACTGGAAGCTCCAGGAGGATTGGCTGCATACAGGGGGTGTGGCCTAATATGCAAAGGAGGTCTGCTAGAATTCCTTACAGGGCTCTTAGTGCAGGGCCTCCTGTAAGCTCCAGGAGGATTGGCTACATCAGAGGGGTGTGGCCTAATATGCAAAGGAGTTCCTGCAATAACAACAACAACAACAAGAAGTCCCGGAGCCAATCCATCTCCTGTTGGGTCTTCTTTTTTTCCCGCTGCCTTCTACTTTTCTTAGCATGCCTGTCTTTTCCAGCGAATCTCATCTCAAGATGTAACAAAGTACAGTAGCCCCTTAGAGACCAGGACTTTTTTGTCGCACAAACTCCTTTGCACATTAGGTTGCACACACCACCACCCCCCCCCCCCATGTAGCCAATCCTCCAACAGCTTTCAGGGCTCTTCTTACAGGGCCTAGTGTAAACTCTTGGAGGATTGGCGACATCAGGGGTAGGGTTGCCAAGTCCAATTTAAGAAATATCTGGGGACTTTGGGGGTGGACTGGAGTCAGGAGACTTTGGGCGGTGGAACCAGGAGACTTTGGGGGTGGAGCCAAGATCAAGGCTGTGACAAGCATAATTGAACTCAAAGGGAGTTCTGGCCATCACATTTAAAGGGACCGCACACCTTTTCAATGCCTTCCTTCCATAGGAAATAACGAAGGATAGGGGCACCATCTTTTGGGGCTCATAGAATTGGACCCCCTGATCCAATTGTTTTGAAACTTGGGTGATATTTTGGGGAGAGGCACTAGATGCAGTACTGAAAATTTGGTGCCTCTACCTCAACAAACAGCGCCCCCAGAGCCCCAGATACCCACGAATCAATTCTCCATGATTTTCTATGGGAATACATCTCCATAGGGAATAACAGAGTTCCTAGCAGACATTTCCCTCCCTTCCCCCCGCTTTCTGACGACCCTGAAGCAGGGGGAGGGCCTCCAAACCGGGGGATCCCCTGCCCTCACCTGGGGATTGGCAACCCTAATCAGGGGGGTGCAGCCTAATATGAAAAGGAGTTCCTGCTACAAAAAAATAAGCCCTGTTAGGGGCCAACAAGATTTGGGGGTGCAAAATTTTGAGCATCAAAGATCTGACAAAAGGTGCTACTGAACTCGAATCCAGCTGCCTCTGCTGCAGAACATCACCTTTAGCTTCTGCAACTGTCTTCCAGCTGTTTCAGCAGAAATAAACTGGCAGCTGGGAGCGTCTTAAAAGACTAACATGTTGTTAGTCTTTTTTTATCCCAGCAGAAGTCCTTGTAGACTGCAAGGCCCAAAGGCCCCGGGATGTGGGAATACCGGGAGAGAGGCATATTATACCCAACGCTAATGTAATAAAGGGAATTACAGAGCGCATTCACAATATCAGTTATTGGTGAAAATGCATTCAACCATCACCAGTGGTCTGACCTAGCCTCAGATCGCAAAGCATGGAGGCACACCATCCACCAGGCTGTCTCTTCCTTTGAGAATGCACGCATAGCTGGTCTTGAGGACAAAAGGAGATTGAGGAAGAATCGCACTGCTACAGCACCAACCCCAAATCAGACTTTTCCCTGCAGCCACTGTGGCCGATCTGCCTGTCCCGCATTGGTCTTGTCAGCCACCAGCGAGCCTGCAGCAGACGTGGACTATTGCACCCTTCTTAAATCTTCGTTTGCGAAGTCAAGCCGAGAGAGAGAGAGTTATTTCACTAAGCAATTTCACTAACCAATACCTAGCAATGGAATGACATGGAAGCCCTATCTCATCAGAGCTCGGAAGCTACTTGGATGGGAGACCACCATTCCTTGGAAGACGTGCACGCAGGAAGGCAATAGCCAGCCACCTCTGCTTAATCACTTGCCGTGAAAACCATATAGGGTCACCATAGGTTGGCTGCAATTTGATGGTGCTATAAAGGTCAAGGTCGTCCCCTGTGCAAGCACCAGTCGTTTTCGACTCTGGGGTGATGTTGCTTTCACAGCATTTTCACGGCAGACTTTAACGCCCGCGATAACTGCAGTGGGTAAGGAAACCTAGATCTTTGTTAAGTCCTCGGAGGCACGATCGAAGCAACCCACCTCGGCTGATCGTTCCACACATATCACAAAGAGTACAGCTTTTGTACGTTTGTGTTCTTTCGTAATGACAGCTTTTATCTAGGTTTATTAGCTCCATAAAAAGTGTCTGATCCTTTCAAAAAAAGCCCTTTAAAGCCAAGAACCATCGCAACATCCTTCATCTGAACCAAAGATGACTTTTCATCTTCCCTGCTTGAAGGGAAGAGGTGTTTTTATGCCCACTCGGTGCAGGAGTGTCTCAGAGACAGAAGCGAGACCATGTTCATTTATTATCTCCTACAATCCGTGGTGGGCTTTATGCCCAGTTTGGGACGAAGGGATAAAACACTCCGAAACACATGGTTTATGAAATCTCCATTTTTTTCCCCCTTTGACGCTGAAGGTTTTATAATTCAGAAACATCTTCTGCATTAACTGGGATATCAATGGCGCAGGCTACCAAATCTATATTAATGCCGTAGAGCCAGAATGGAAACATGCACTCGGAGGCCCAGTAAATAAAACTCTAACCATTTTCTGTCAGTTATCCTAATGATTTTCCTATTGGCAGCGGAGCTGGAAACAGCAGAGAGGAAGGCAACCAAGGCGATGAGAGGGTTGGAGCATCTTCCCTAAGAGGAAAGGTTGAAGGGTCTGGAACTTTTCCGTTGAGAAAAGTGACAACGAAGGGGAGACATGATAGAGTAGGGGCGGCCAAAGTTGCTTAATGTAAGAAGAAGAAGAAGAAGATATTGGATTTATATCCCGCCCTCCACTCTGAAGAGTCTCAGAGCGGCTCACAATCTCCTTTCCCTTCCTCCCCCACAACAGACACCCTGTGAGGTGGATGAAGATATTGGATTTGTATCCCGCCCTCCACTCCGAAGAGTCTCAGAGTGGCTCACAATCTCCTTTCCCTTCCTCCCCCACAACAGACACCCTGTGAGGTAGATGAAGATATTGGATTTATATCCCGCCCTCCACTCCGAAGAGTCTCAGAGCGGCTCATAATCTCCTTTATCTTCCTCCCCCACAACAGACACCCTGTGAGGTAGATGAAGATATAGGATTTATATCCCGCCCTCCTCTCCGAAGAGTCTCAGAGTGGCTCACAATCTCCTTTCCCTTCCTCCCCCACAACAGACACCCTGTGAGGTAGATGAAGATGTTGGATTTATATCCCACCCTCCACTCCGAAGAGTCTCAGAGTGGCTCACAATCTCCTTTCCCTTCCTCCCCCACAACAGACACCCTGTGAGGTAGATGAAGATGTTGGATTTATATCCCACCCTCCACTCCGAAGAGTCTCAGAGCGGCTCACAATCTCCTTTCCCTTCCTCCCCCACAACAGACATCCTGTGAGGTAGATGAAGATGTTGGATTTATATCCCACCCTCCACTCCGAAGAGTCTCAGAGCAGCTCACAATCTCCTTTACCTTCCTCCCCCACAACAGACATCCTGTGAGGTAGATGAAGATGTTGGATTTATATCCCGCCCCCCACTCCGAAGAGTCTCAGAGCAGCTCACAATCTCCTTTACCTTCCTCCCCCACAACAGACACCCTGTGAGGTAGATGAAGATACTGGATTTATATCCCACCCTCCACTCCAAAGAGTCTCAGAGCGGCTCACAATCTCCTTTCCCTTCCTCCCCCCACAACAGACACCCTGTGAGGTAGATGAAGATACTGGATTTATATCCCGCCCTCCACTCCGAAGAGTCTCAGAGCGGCTCACAATCTCCTTTGCCTTCCTCCCCCACAACACACACCCTGTGAGGTGGGTGGGGCTGGAGAGGGCTACCACAGAAGCTGCCCTTTCAAGGACAACCTCTGCCAGAGCTATGGCTGACCCAAGGCCATCTCAGCAGGTGCAAGTGAAGGAGTGGGGAATCAAACCCGGTTCTCCCAGATAAGAGTCCGCACACTTAACCACTACACCAAACTGGCTCTCCACCAGTAAGAGGAAAGGAAAGGTCCCCTGTGCAAGCACCAGTCGTTTCTGACTCTGGGGTGATGTCGCATCACGTTTTCACGGCAGACTTTTTACAGAATGGTTTACCATTGCTTTCCCCAGTCATCTATGCTTCCCCCCTCAGCAAGCTGGGTACTCATTTTACAGACCTCAGAAGGATGGAAGGCTGAGTCAACCTCGTGCCGGCAACCTGAAAACCCAGCTTCCGCCAGGGATCGAACTCAGGTCGTGAGCAGAGGGCTCCGACTGCAGTACTGCAGCTTTAACACTCTGCGCCATGGGGCTTTTTTTTAAATGTAAGAACCACACAGAATAAATGCCAGATGTCTGAGAACCACACAGAATAAATGCCAGATGTCTGAGAGTCACGAGACACGAATGTCACATGTTTGAGAAGAAGAGGAGGGGGAGGACGAAAATGAGGAAGAAGAAGAAGACATTGGATTTATATTCCGCCCTCCACTCTGAATCTCAGAGTCTCAAAGTGGCTCACAATCTCCTGTATCTTCCCCCCCTGCAACAGACATCCTGTGAGGTGGGTGGGGCTGAGTGGGCTCTCCCAGCAGCTGCCCTTTCAAGGACAACTCCTGTGATAGCTATGGTTGACCCAAGGCCATTCCAGCAGCTGCAGGTGGAGGAGTGGGGAATCAAACCCGGTTCTCCCAGATAAGAGTCCACACACTTAACCACTACACCAAACTGGCTCTCAGTTTTAGCCATTCTAGTTTCTAGGGAGAGGTCAGGCTTCATTTGATCTAGAACCCACTTCGAAATGGGCATGCACACAAAAGCTTCTACCCAGAACTAAACCTTGTTGGTCTTAAAAGTGCTACTACTGGACTCAAACTTCAACCTATTCTGCATTTAGTGTCATGGCTCCCCCCTCCCCATTAAGAATCTTGGAACTTATAACACAGGGGTGTCAAACATGCGGCACGGGGGCCTAATCAGGCCCCTGAAGGGTTCCTATCTGGCTCCTGAGCAACTGGCAGTCATCGGCTTCCTTCTCCCTCTCTCTTGCTTCCCTCTGCATCACAGCTTGCTTTGCCAGGCTTCCTCAATTGCACAGGAGCTACAGAGCAAAGCCTCTATTTTTTTCCATTGGCTGAGGCTCCTTCCTTGGGAAGCAAAGTGGGGGAGGGAGAGCTTGCTTTGCCAGGTTCTCTCAATCGCACAGCAGAGCTACTGAGCCAAGCCTCTCTTCCTTCTGTTGACTGAGGTTCCTCCCCCTCCTGGTCCCCTGGGGAAGGAAGGAAAGAGCCCGAGCTTCCTTTGCTCAGTTCCCTGGATTGTGTGGGAGAGATACAAAGAAAGCACCTGTAAGACCAAGGACTGCTAATGTTTTAAGCATGTTTTATTTTATGCTTTAAAAACATATTTGTGTTTGTCTGTGTCCTTTATCTTTGCTACCTGACATTCCATTTTATGACACACGTGGTCTGGCTCGACAAAGTCTCATTTTGGTGTAGTGCCAGTTCAGCGTAGTGGTGAAGTGTGCAGACTCTTATCTGGGAGAACCGGGTTTGATTCCCCACTCCTCCGCTTGCACCTGCTGGAATGGCCTTGGGTCAGCCATAGCTCTGGCAGAGGTTGTCCCTGAAAGGGTGGTTGAAAGAGCCAGTTTGGTGTAGTGGTTAAGTGAGTGGACTCTTATCTGGGAGAACCGGGTTTGATTCCCCACTCCTCCACTTGCAGCTGCTGGAATGGCCTTGGGTCAGCCATAGCTCTGGCAGAGGTTGACCTTGAAAGGGCAGCTGCTGTGAGAGCCCTCTCAGTCCCACCCACCTCACAGGGCGTCTGTTGTGGGGGAGGAAGGCAAAGGAGATTGTGAGCCATTCTGAGGCTCTGAAATTCGGAGTGGAGGGCGGGATATAAATCCAATATCATCATCATCATTTATGTCACATCTGGACCTCATGAGTTTGACACCCCTTTACAGGATATATTTCTTGTAGAGTTCTTATATCACTGCTACTTTGCAGAGCTCTTAGAAGAAGCGGAAGCCATTCCTTCGGTTTCAAACCGGTTTTGCTTTGCAGTGTGGACGTGCCATCTGTTCCGCTGAGAGTATTTTTTTTCCCCTTGAGCCAGGAATGAAGAAGAAGATGATATTGGATTTATATCCCGCCCTCCACTCCGAAGAGTCTCAGAGCGGCTCACAATCTTCTTTACCTTCCTCCCCCACAACAGGCACCCTGTGAGGTGGGTGGGGTTGAGAGGGCTCTCACAGCAGCTGCCTTTCAAGGACAGAGTCTCAGAGAGGCTCACAATCTCCTTTACCTTCCTCCCCCACAACAGACACCCTGTGAGGTGGGTGGGGCTGAGAGGACTCTCACAGCAGCTGCCCTTTCAAGGACAGAGTCTCAGAGTGGCTCACAATCTCCTTTATCTTCCTCCTCCACAACAGACACCCTGTGAGGTGGGTGGGGCTGAGAGGACTCTCACAGCAGCTGCCCTTTCAAGGACAGAGTCTCAGAGTGGCTCACAATCTCCTTTACCTTCCTCCCCCACAACAGACACCCTGTGAGGTGGGTGGGGCTGAGAGGACTCTCACAGCAGCTGCCCTTTCAAGGACAGAGTCTCAGAGTGGCTCACAATCTCCTTTATCTTCCTCCCCCACAACAGACACCCTGTGAGGTGGGTGGGGCTGAGAGGACTCTCACAGCAGCTTGCCCTTTCAAGGACAGAGTCTCAGAGCGGCTCACAATCTCCTTTACCTTCCTCCCCCACAACAGACACCCTGTGAGGTGGGTGGGGCTGAGAGGACTCTCACAGCAGCTGCCCTTTCAAGGACAGAGTCTCAGAGTGGCTCACAATCTCCTTTATCTTCCTCCCCCACAACAGACACCCTGTGAGGTGGGTGGGGTTGAGAGGGCTCTCACAGCAGCTGCCCTTTCAAGGACAACCTCTGCCAGAGTTATGGCTGACCCAAGGCATGCCAGCAGCTGCAAGTGGAGGAAGTGGGGAATCAAATCCGGTTCTCCCAGATAAGAGTCCACACACTTAACCACAACACCAAACTGGCTCTTTCAACCACCCTTTCAAGGACAACCTCTGTAAGAGCTATGGCTGACCCAAGGCTATTCCAGCAGCTGAAAGTGGAAGAGTGGGGAATCAAACCCGGTTCTACCAGAGAAAAATCCGCACACTTAACCACTACACCAAACTGGCTCTCCTGAATGCAACCTGAAGGTCAGGAGGCTGGAACAGGGCAGATATGCCTGGATATGAAGATTGGAGATGAAGTTTGTTTTTTGTTTTATTTAAAAAAAAAAAAACCCAAGCCTTGTTTTCCGTCTCCCCAGACTCCCTATTGGCCTCCTCCCACCACCTTCCAAAATTAATCCCATTCATGCTTTCTTTTCTCCCTGACAAAACACGCTGCAAGCGCCCCTGCTTGTAACGGATACCGGGGAAAGCAATGATGTTTGCGTTATATTTAAAGCATTTGCAAACGTTGCGGTGGGTAATGGTGGAGTTTGACAAGAAAGGCTTTTTAAAAAAAAAAAAAGAAATGAAATGATGGTGGGCTGTTCGTGCCGAATGGATTGAGGTCCTTGAAGAACGTTCGGTGTTTGGAATGCGGCCTGTGCAAGGAGATCCCATCAGGAAGAATTGTTGTAACTGCAAAATGCAATCAGACACACAAATGCGAACGTGACACTGGATACTGGATGTTCATTAGGACCATGTGGGCATTTAATAGTTCAGGACTGGGGGAGGGGGCGGGGGCTGCCAGCCCCCAGGTGTGTTTCAAAGTTATCAGTCTCTTGCACAATTCAGGGTACTGGGAGCAGGCCAGTCCTTCACTCTTTATCACTTTAAATCCCTTCTCCAAGCCAAGCCAGCTGGCAGGTTGGAGAATGCATTTAAAGTTGCTTTCTTTCCACCTCTCCCTCCCCTCCTTCATTTGCTTCCTTTCCACCTGTCTTCCCATTTTCCCTGTCTTCCCATTTCCCCTTTCTTCCTGTCTTGCAGCTCTCAAACTTCTGACTTTTATTCGGTGTGGTCACCTGTGGTCTAGACCAGAGGTCCCCAACCTTTTGGTACCAGGGATTGGTTTTGTGAAAGACAATTTTTCCACGGACTGGGTGTGTTTGTGTGTGCGCGCATGATGGTTTTGGGATGATACAATTGTGCACAGGAGTCGTTTTGTAGAAAAACAGGTGGTGGAGCTCATCCAGGGATTGTTGTGCAGCTGCACCTACTATTCAATGGACAAGGAGGTGGAACTCTCAGGAGGAGGAGGTAGAACTCTCAGAAAGGTTCAGGAGCTGTGCTCCTGTGAGCACCCACTGAAACTGAGGCCTGGCGTGCACTTTATTTTGGTGTGGTGGTTAAGTGCGCGGACTCTTACCCGAGAGAACTGGGTTTGATTCCCCACTTCTCCACTTGCAGCTGCTGGAATAGCCTTGGGCCAGCCATAGCTCTCGCAGAGCTGTCCTTGAAAGGGCAGCTTCTGGGAGAGCTCTCTCAGCCCCACCCACCTCCCAGGGTGTCTGTTGTGGGGGGGAGAAGATAAAGGGAATTGGGAGCCACTCTGCAATTCGGAGTGGAGGGCAGCAAATAAATCCAGCGTCGTCATCTTATTCTTATTACTACATTGTAATATATAATGAAATAATGATACAACTCGCGGCCCGGTTGCTAACAGGCCACGGACTGGCACCAGTCCAAGGCTCCGGGGTTGGGGACCCCTGGTCTGGACCCTCAATCTCTTCCGGCACATTGTCTGGAAACTCCCCCCGAGGGCCCTTCCAAAAAGCCAGCCCCTGCGAGGCCCAATTAATAGCGCCAGCAAATGTTAAGGGGGCGAACGGGAGCCGTAGCTGAACTGGCATCAATTTCTTATTGAACCTCTGAAAGGCTGGGGGGGGGGGAGAGAAGGGGGGGGTCTCTCTTTTCATCACTGGCTGCTCCTGAGCGACTGCTACAGTCAGAAAGGGGGGAGGGTGCTGCGGAGGGAGAGAGAGAGAGAGAGGCAAAGGGAGGGAGAGATTATACCTAAACCCTTCCCTTCCTCCGCTGTCGCTGGGACCCCACAGGCGAGCCAGGGACAGAAGCAGGGACTGCGTGCCCTTCAGTGCGAATCCCAAGGGAGCCATTGGAAACCCTCGCAAGTTTATTTTTTGGAGGGGGAGAGCTTGTGAGGGTCTAGGGGAGGGCGGGAGCCGACCCAGTCCACCCAAAAGCTCCTCTCCCGGGCTGCGGAAAGAGAGATCTAGCCAAGAGGCGCAGAGGCGGACCGGTTTCCCCGCGCCCCGGGCGCAGTTCCGCGCGCAAGGGAGCGCTCGCCTCTCTCTTCCCAATGCTCCGCGATGCTTCTCCGTTCGCCGGGACTGCGGCTCCTTCGGACTTTGCGCATCGGCCGCCGGGCTGGGGACGGAGCGGGGGGGGACGCAGCCGGCGTTTAGCGCGGTAAGGAACTTTTTTTGGGGGGGGGGGGGGAAGTTTGTCCTGGCTGCTTGCAGAGGCGCTGGCTGGGCAGAAAGGGGGCACGGAAGGAGGGGGGTCTCTGGGGAAGGGCGTCCCCACCCCCGCCTCCCCAAATTCGGTGACCCTCCAGGGAGCAAAGATGTCCGCATTCCCGCCCCCCCATCCCGCGCTAAATAGCAATGAGATGGCATCTCTCCGGATTACCTGGAATAATGTACGGGCAGCATGCCTATAATGCAACAGATATTTCCCTCTACCGCAAGGCTTTAAGTAGACGGACCTACCTTGCAGGGCTGTGGTCAAGGGTTACAGAGATGAAGCCTATTTCCGTCGATGGGAAGGGTGTTGAGGGGGGCGTTTCAATGTTGTTGTTGTTATTATCATTATCATTATTATGAATGCCATTTGACAGCATTAAGAATGCCAGCTGAGAGCCATGAAAATCCTGTGAATTTAAGGGGGAGGTAAAGCTGCAGTACTGCAGTCGGAGCCCTCTGCTCAGGACCTGAGTCCGATCCCAGCGGAAGCTGGTTCAGGTGGCTGGCTCCAGGTTGATTCAGCCGTCCATCCTTCCGAGGTCGGTCAAAGGAGTCCCCAGCTTGCTGGGGGAAAGTGTAGAGGACTGGGGAAGGCAAAGGCAAAGCACCCCGTAAAAAGTCTGCTGTGAAAACGTTGTGAAAGCAACGTCACCCCAGAGTCGGAAATGACTGGTGCTTGCACAGGGGACTACCTTTACCTTTATTTGTGAGATTCCTGCATTGTGCAGGGAGTTGGACTAGATGACCCTGGTGGTCCCTTGCAACTCTATGATATTATTATTATTATTATTATTATTATTATTATTATTATTATTAGATGGCCTTTCAATTGATTTCTGTTCCAGTGGGTTACTTTGAGGTTCCTGAGAACCAAAAATGGGGGAGAAATATTCTGCTATTCTCATTATTTATACTGATGCACCCATTTCAATTAATATTTTGATGGGTTTAATTATTAATATTAATGAATAATAATTTATTATCGTTAGAAAGCAGCCCGTTACAGTGTTTGGAGATGGCGTGGGAGCTTTAACCACCTTGCTCTTCATTGCCGTTCTTGATATTCAAGGAGGTTCGAAAATTTGGAACTTTGGGTTCTTCTTATTCTTAACTGCTATCTTACCTGTGGACAAAAAGCTATGAAATGGGTCAGCTAATAGTGCAGATAATAGTATTTCGAGACTTCTTGTGATCCCTCATTTGGAAACTGTGTTGCTGTTTACTCCCCCCCCCCAGTAATTAAAAATAATATTTGAAGAGGAGAAAAATGCGAATTAATTCTAATAAAACCCAGCAAATGTATGACATTTGTCTGAGGAAGGGCTCTAGGCTGTTCCCACAAGAGAGGCAAAACCATGAAAGCTCTAATTAATCCCAAAGAGACTCTCAGGAACCCGCCTTTCACATCTCACCCCATGAAGTTGATTTGTGGCAGTGTCAGGATGGGCAAAAGAAAGTCTGTCCTCTATAACACCGTTGATTTATGGAATTAGCTACTGCAGAATGCAGTGACAGCCTCTAGCCTGTGATGACTTCAAAAAAAAAAAAGAAATTAGGCAAATTTGCAGGGGCTAGAGCTAGCGACGGGGACCAATCAAATGGAGTCTCCATGTTCAGTGGCAGTATACTTCTGGGTAAGATAGCAAAAGGTAGATTCAGGTGGGTGGCCAAACTTGCTTAGTGTAAGAGTCACATAGAATGAACATCAGATGTTTGAGAGCCGAAAGACATGAACATCAGATGTTTGAGAGTCATAAGATGGAAGGAAGGAAGGAAGGAAGGAAGGAAGGAAGGAAGGAAGGAAGGAAGGAAGGAAGGAAGGAAGGAAGGAAGGAAGGAAGGAAGGAAGGAAGGAAGGAAGGAAGGAATCCCCAGCATCTCCAACCAAAAAGGGTTCAGGCAAATAGGTCTGAAAAACTGGAGAGCAGCTTCCAGTCTGAGACTCTGATCACACAAACTAAAGAATGCCCTTTCAATCCACTTTCAATGCACTTTCCAACTGGATTTTGCCAGTTCACACAGTAAAATCCAGTTAGAAAGCGCATTGAAAGTGGATTGAAAGAGCATTATTTAGTGGGTGTGACTGCAACCTGAGTAGACAGTACTGACTTTGATGAACCGAGGGTCTGATTTAGTATTAGGTAGCTTCATATGTTTATATAGGAAGGCAGGAAGGAAGGAAAATAGATGGTGTGAGGAAGGAGGGTGGGAGAGGTGAACATATGAAGCTGCCTTATACTGAATCAGACCCTGGGTCCATCAAAGTCAGTATTGTCTACTCAGACTGGCAGCGGCTTTCCAGGGTCTCAAGCTGAGGTTTTTCACACCTATTTGCCTGGACCCTTTTTTGGAGATGCCGGGGATTGAACCTGGGACCTTCTGCTTACCAAGCAGGTGCTCTACCACTGAATCACCGTCCCTCCCCTCAAGAAAGGTGGTGGAAAGCAAATTTAACTTTAAATGCATTCTGCAAGCTGCTGGCTGGCTTGACTTGAAGAAGAGAGGAATGCCTTCTCCAAGCTGGCCGATGGAATGGTGGAGGCTTCAAGAGCCGCACCAGATGTGTGCAAGAGCCACGTGTGGCACCTGAGATGCAGTTTGGCCCCCCACAATCTGAAGCAACAGAACAAAGTTTGAGTCCAGCGGCACCTTTAAGACCCGCAAAGTTTTATTCCGGGTAGAAGCTTTTGTATATATATTTGAAGAAGCTTATTATACCCAGGAAAACTTACGCACAGAATTAAACTTGGTCAGTCAGAAAAGTGTCACTCGACTCATAAAAAGGTCAAGGTAGTCCCCTTGTGCAAGCACCAGTCGTTTCCGACTCTGGGGTGACGTTGCTTTCACAACGTTTTCACGGCAGACTTTTTACGGGGTGGTTTGCCATTGCCTTCCCCAGTTCTCTATGCTTTCCCTCCAGGAAGGAAGGAAGGAAGGAAGGAAGGAAGGAAGGAAGGAAGGAAGGAAGGAAGGAAGGAAGGAAGGAAGGAAGGAATCCCCAGCATCTCCAACCAAAAAGGGTTCAGGCAAATAGGTCTGAAAAACCTCAGCTCAAGATACCGGAGAGCAGCTGCCAGTCTGAGACTCTGATCACACACACTAAATAATGCACTTTCAATCCACTTTCAATGCACTTTCCAACTGGATTTGTGCAAGCACCAGTCGTTTCCGACTCTGGGGTGACGTTGCTTTCACAGCGTTTTCATGGCAGACTTTTTACGGGGTGGTTTGCCATTGCCTTCCCCAGTCATCTACACTTTCCCCCCAGCAAGCTGGGGACTCATTTTACTGACCTCAGAAGGATGGAAGGCTGAGTCAACCTGGAGCCAGCTACCTGAAAACCCAGCTTCCACTGGGGATCGAACTCAAGTCGTAAGCAGAGCGTAGGACTGCAGTACTGCAGCTTTAACACTCTGTGCCATGGGGCTGAAAGGAGTTGAAAGGAGCCGGCAGTAAATGACATGACCTCTGCCTGAGACCTTGGAGAGCTGCTGTGAGTCTGAGTAGACAATACTGACTTTGATGGACCCAGGGCCTGGTTCAGTGTAAGGTAGCTTCATATGCATTAGGAGGGGTTGTGGCTCAGTGGCAGAGCATCTTCTCGATGTGCAGAAGGTCCCAGCTTCAACCCTCAGCATTCCTAGGCAGGAGTGGATGGGAAAGACCTCCGCCCGAGACCCTGGAGAGCTGCTGCTAGTCTGAGAAGAACTAATCAAGGGGTGGCCAAACTGTGGCTCAGGGGCCACATGTGGCCCTTTCATACAAATTATGTGGCTCTCAAAGCCCCCACCACTCTGTCGGCAAGCTTGGAGAAGGCAGTGCTCTCTTTAAATCACTTCTCCAAGCCAAGCCAGCTGATGGCTTGGAGAATGTATTTAAAGTCATGTTCCCTCCATTTCTCCCTCCCTCCTCCCTCCCTATCTTCCTCCCTTCCTCCCTTTTTTCTTCCTTCTTTCTTTCCTTCCTTCCTCCCTCCTTTTTTCCTCCCTCCCTCCTTCCCTTCTTTCCTTCCTCCCTCCCTCCCTCCCTCCCTTCCTTCCTTCCTTCCTTCCTTCCTTCCTTCCTTCCTTCCTTCCTTCCTTCCTTCCTTCCTTCCTTCCTTTCTCCCTCCCTCCCTTCTTTCCTTCCTTCCTCCCTCCTTCCCTTCTTTCTTCCCTCCCTCCCTTCCCTCAAACATCTGACGCTCATGTCTTGCAGCTCTTAAACATCTGATGTTTATTCTATCTGGCTCTTACGTTAACCAAGTTTGGCCACCCCTGAACTGATGGACTGATGGTCTGATTCAGGATAAGGAAGCTTCAGGTTTATTTATTTGTTTCCTCTGTTTGCATCCTGACTTTCTCCCTAGTGGGGGTCCAAAACAGCTAACAGCATCCCCCCTCACCTCCATTTTATCATCACAACAACCCTGCAAGGTTGACTGGCCTGAGACTTCAAAACTGGCCCAACCTCACCCAGCCAGCTTCCAGGGCAGTGTAAATAAAAAACCGCTAAGAGATAGCATAATTGTAAACAACCAGTGTAATGCAGAGGTCAGTGGTGTTCTGATCAAGCTTGCACCTAGAACTTCAAATAAACAAGAGCATGTAGCAAAAAGACATTCACAGAAGACAGTTCAAAAACAGGGGTATAAATCTGCAATTCTTCTTCTTCTTCTTCTTCTTCTTCTTCTTCTTCTTCTTCTTCTTCTTCTTCTTCTTCTTCTTCTTCTTCTTCTTCTTCTTCTTCTTCTTCTTCTTCTTCTTCTTCTTCTTCTTCTTCTTCTTTCCAATTCCAAAGGATTGAAGTAACAATATTCCCAAAGGAGTAGCAATATTCCAGTATTTAGTTCACAGAACTAAAGGAAGCGCTTCCAAAGACGTCTGTTCTAGTTATCAAGACGTTTCATCTGTCTTTCTTCGGTTTGGAGGCTTATTTATCACTGGAACCCAATCTTTACAATCTAACTGACATGTTCTGAACCTTGTTGGTCTTCTATGAATGTATTGTAAAGACTGGGTTCCAGTGATAAATAAGCCTCCAAACTGAAGAAAGACAGATGAAACGTCTTGATATCTAGAACAGACGTCTTTGGAAAGGCTTCCTTTAGTTCTATGAACTAAATACTGGGATATTGTTACTCCTTTGTGATTGGAAAGACTGTTTTTGAACTGTCTTCTGTAAATGTCTTTTTGCTACATGCTCTTGTTTATCTGAAGTTCTATGTGCAAGCTTGGTCAGAACACCACTGAACTCAACATTACACTGTCTGGTTGTTTAAACTTTATGGTGTCTCTTCATGATTTTTTTTTATTTACACAGCTGTGCACTAAGATCCTATTGCTTCGCTACACCAGCTTCCAGGGCAGAGCAGGGAGGGATTCGAATCTGGGTCTCCCAGCTCCGAGTCCAACTGTCAAGCACTGATATTTCTCAATAATCAAGCTTTTGTTCTTTTAATCAAAAGTTGCTTTATTGTAAAACTCCATAGCTTGGTCAAGGACAGAATCCTTGGAAGTAATGACGTACACAACATTGCATAGTTACTTATAGGAAAACTTCAAAAGGATAGCATACAGATAACTTCAAAAGGATAACATACAGATGCAATTTGAGTCACGGGTTCAAAGACTACAAGCTAGTATCTCGTTTATGGCTAAGGAATGTCAGCTAATAAAAACATCTCCCTTTCTCACACTTTCTCTGAGAGCTGATAAGACCTGTCTGTGTGAATCAGGGGGAGAGGCATACACAGTTACTGCAAGGTTAGCCTAAACATCCTGGGTCCGGATGAATTTATTATGCACCCTTTCGTTGCAAAGGTGGGGGTAAGGGACGGAATAGGCCAAGGTGGTGCTCTGCTTTATCTCTGGCCTGCCTATTAGGCACGTAGAAATAGCATGCTTGACACCAACGCTTTAACTGCTACATCGACGCGTGTTCCTATGATGGATGCTTTTGTTTGCCATTAAACCATGTTCACGGTTCTTTACATTCCCGCCCTCTCCCCACGCTGCCGTCTCCCCCAGCTAGCTCTGCTCTGATGCCGCTTCGGGAGCCCCGTTGACCACCCCCAGCGATGCCGATCCTCTCCGGAGGCAGCGACTTTGACTACAGCTATAACTCCTGCAGCTCCCTAAGCCACCTCTTCCCCATCTCGGCGGTCGAGGCGCCCCCAGCCAAAGGGGTCCATTACCAAAGGGCCCGCCGGATTTACCACCCGGAGCAGGCCGAGAAGGTTGACCCGAAGAAAGAGGTCTTGATCAACGTCGGGGGCTTCAAGTATCTCCTCCCCTGGAGCACCCTGGACGAGTTCCCAGCGTCCCGGCTGAGCAAACTCAAGTTCTGCAGCACCTACGAAGAGATCACCCAGCTGTGCGATGACTACGACGAAGACACCCAAGAGTTCTTCTTCGACAGGAACCCCAGCGCCTTCGGGATGATCCTCAGCTTCTTAGCAGCCGGGAAACTGATGCTTTTCCGAGACACCTGTGCCTTGTCTTTCCTGGAGGAGCTGAGGTACTGGGGGATCGAGGAGTCCAACTTGGAGAACTGCTGCTTCCGAAAGCTCTTCCAGAGGCTCGAGGAGTTTGCGGAAGTGCGCAAGGAGGAAGAGATGCACCAGGACACGGATACACCCTGCGACCTGGAGGAGGAGACCCGGTTCGGACAGTTTATGAGCAAGCTCAGGGATATGGTGGAAAACCCCCAGTCGGGTCTTCCGGGGAAGGTCTTTGCCTGCCTTTCCATCCTCTTTGTGGCCACCACGGCCATCAGCCTCTGCGTCAGCACAATGCCGGATCTGCGAGCAGAAGAAGACAGGGTAAGTCACTGTTCCGTTGCAGTTGGGATCACCGGTGGTTTTACATACGGGTGGCAAGGAGGTAAAGCCAGTATTTCCTGAACCAAGGGCATATCTCCAGCCCTGTTCGCCCGTGTGTTTGCATATCTCTTGATTTATCCACTCTTGAGTGCATTTAAGAAGAGCTCTGCAGTACTGCAGTCCTAAGCTCTGCTCATGACCTGAGTTCGATTCCCGGCGGTAGCTGGGCTTTCAGGTAGCTGGCTCCAGGTTGACTCAGCCTTCCATCCTTCCGAGGTCGGTCAAATGAGTACCCAGTTTGCTGGGGGGGAAGCGTAGATGACTGGGGAAGGCCATGGCCAACCACCCTGTAAAAAGTCTGCCGTGAAAACGTTGTGAAAGCAATGATCCCCCAGAGTCGAAAACGACTGGTGCTTGCACAGGGGGACTAACTTTACCTTACTCTTTACATTAGGCTTCTGTCTTGCCTTTTGGTTGCAACCTGAATGTGAACTGGATCGATCTGAATAAATTTAAATTTTACGTTTGCAATGTAAACAGCCCCATGGCGCACAGTGGTAAAGCTGCAGTACTGCAGTCTGAACTGCAGTCCTAAGCTCTGCTCACGACCTGAGTTCGATCCCAGTGGAAGCTAGGTTCAGGTAGCCGGCTCCAGGTTGACTCAGCCTTCCATCCTTCCGAGGTCGGTCAAATGAGTACCCAGCTTGCTGGGGGGGAAGTGTAGAGGACTGGGGAAGGCAATGGCAAACCACCCCGTAAAAAGTCTGCCGTGAAAATGCTGTGAAAGCAACGTCACCCCAGAGTCGGAAACGACTGGTGCTTGCACAGGGAACCTTTCCTTTCCTTCCTGCTGGATCTCAGATCCAACATAAATGAGACCTTGTTGGGCCAGGTCATGTCGGGCCAGGCCATGTGTGTACCTATTTAAGATTAGTTATAAAGGACACAGATAAATGTAATTAAGGATTTTTTTAAAAAAACACCTTAAAACATGCTTAAAACATTAGCAGTCGTATGTCTTAAAGGTGCCTTCTTTGTATCTCTCCTGTGCATTCCAGGGAACTGGGCAAAGGAAGCTCTGGCTCTTTCCTTCCTTCCCCAGGGGACCAGGAGGGGGAGGAGCCTCAGCCAATAGAAGGAAGAGAGGCTTGGCTCAGTAGCTCTGCTGTGCAATTGAGAGAGCCTGGCAAAGCAAGCTCTGCATCCTCCCCTTCCTCCCCAATGGAGGAGCCTCAGACAATGGAGAAAACAGAGGCTTTGCTCTGTAGCTCCTGTGCAATTGAGGAAGCCTAGCAAAGCAAGCTGTTATGCAGAAGGAAGCAAGAGAGAGGGAGAAGGAAGCAGATGACAGCCCGTTGCTCAGGGGCCTGATAGGAGTCCTCCGAGGGCCTGATTCAACTCCCGGGCCGTGTGTTTAACACCCCTGCCCTAGAAGTCTCACAGCAAGTAAAAGAAGGCAAAACCCTAAGGTTTCAGCTCAAACAGCTGAAACACTGGGCTTCTGAAAAGGAGGTCCCATTTGATAACCAATGGCTAATAGGAGAGCCAGTTTGGTGTAGTGGTTAAAAGTGCGGACTCTTATCTGGGAGAACCGGGTTTGATTCCCCACTCCTCCACTTGCAGCTGCTGGCATGGCCTTGGGTCAGCCATAGCTCTGGCAGAGGTTGTCCTTGAAAAGGCAGCTGCTGAGAGAGCTTTCCTAGCCCCCCCCCCCCTACCTCACAGGGTGTCTGTTGTGGGGGAAGAAGGTAAAGGAGATTGTGAGCCGCTCTGAGACTCTTCGGAGTGGAGGGGGGGGGATATAAATCCAATATCTTCTTCTAATAGCAGGCCCCTCCAATCCTCCTGGAGCTTACATTAGCTCCTGCAAGAAGAGCCCTGTAAGCTCCAGGAGGATTGGCTCCATCAGGGGTGTGTGGCCTGATAGGCAAAGGAATTCCTGCTACAAAAAAAGCCCTGGCTAACAGCCATCAATAGACCTAGTCTTTGGGAAACTGTTTGATTCATTTTTAAAACCATGTAAATTAGCCTCACACTTTGTGACGGTAAGTTCCAGGAATGAATTACACGCAGTATGAAGAAGTATGTGCTTCATAAATCTTGTACCCTGGGCCTTTTTTTTTAGCAGAAACTCCTTTGCACTTAAGAGTATCCAAAATTAAAAAGAAGCCCGGTGGCACCTGGACTTCAGAATGCCTTGATCAGGTTTATCCCAGACTCCTGGGCTTCTAGCTCCCTATTTCCACTTCTTAACTGATCCTCACCAAAGAAGAGCACTCATGCTAGCTAGAGTCAATGCATTACCATCGGCCATCCTTTTCGGAAGATACCACAGAATCCCCCACAATCTTAGACGGTGCCCTTGTAGCCAAGGAGTCATCGAAACGGTCCCTCATGTTCTCCTGGACTGCTCTTTCTATAGCAGCCCACGAGCAAGATACCTAGATGCACTGCTCTCCGACCATCAAGGCCTTTCTGACAGTGCCAAGGTCCGCTTTTTACTCCACGGGAAACACAACTTTGTCACTACTCACGTTGCTTGCTTTTTACAGGTTGTGATCCAAATCAGGTATAAACAATTTTATTAGTAACATATGGTAGCAGAACTATATCTACAACTTATAAAAGCTTAAAGTAAAAGAAAGATCTTTCTACCCCATATCTTACTTTCCCCCCACCCCTCCCTCCGTTACTTGACCCCCGCCAGTGTTTCTTAAAAAAAAAAAAGTATTAAAGGTACCCTTAACTATTAAGAAAAAACAAAAAACCCCAAAAGTTATATTGTGATCCAAATCAGAGAGGCTTTTACTCATGCATAGCCCACAGCTAGTTTATGTCATTTAACTCTTGCTGGTTTTTAAGGTTTTATTATATTCTATAGTGTTACTGTTGGTTTTAAACTATACTGTATTCTTACATTAATGCCAATAATGCGGGACTTTAGTCAGTTCTGCAGGGCTTGCAAAACCACCCTCTTTATGCAAGCATATAAGGAGCCCTGAAAACGATACCTAGCCATCGAAACATTTCTACTGAACATAGCACCTTAATTTATTGTAGTTTTAACTTTTTATGTAACCGTTTTTAAATGTATGTATCAACTGTATTTTAAAATTGTTTTATGTAAATCATGGGATACCATGTCTTGTTAGCCGCCCTGAGCCTGCTTCGGCGGGGAGGGCGGGATACAAATAAAAGTTTATTATTATTATTATTAAAGGTCTAATGAATGGGGTGTCGAAATCACTAGTTATGAGGGACGGATCTGACATAAATGAGACTGTATTGGGCCAGGCTGGGTCATGTCAGGCTGGGCCATGTGGGTACCTAGTTAAGATTAGGTAGCAGAGATAAAAACTTTTTAAAGGACGCAAAACACAACTAAAGATTTTTTATTTTAAAAAAACAACAACAACGTAAAATAAAACATGCTTAAAACAGCTGCACTTGTTGGTCTTAGAGGTGCGTTCTTTGTATTTCTTCCATGGGATCCAGGGAACTGGGCCAAGGAAGCTCTTGGCTCTTTCCCTCCCTCCCCCAGGGGACCGGGAAGAGGAGGAGCCTCAGCCAATGGAGAAAACGGAGGTTTTGCTCTGTAGCTTCTGTGCGACTGAGCAAGCCTGGCAAAGCAAGCTGTGATGCAGAAGGAAGCAGGAGAGAGGGAGAAGGACGCAGACAAGAACCAGTTGCTCAAGGGCCTGATAGGAGCCCTCCGGGGGCCTGATTCGGAATCTCTGTTTCAGCCTGGAGATCTCCCGCTTTGACAACTGATCTCTAGCTGGCAGAGATCAGCTCTGTGGAGAAACGCCATTTTGGTCAATGTTGGTGCTTCATTGGGAGGGAAAACATGAAACTCCTAAGCAGGCTTGGGGCTAGCCTTCCCCTCACTCCCCCCCTCCCTTCCAGAGCCAAACCAACAACGCTAGGGGGAAAGTCTCCTAGAGCGGCAGGAAGTTCTTTTGTTCGTGGCATGTGTTAGGCAGGAAGAGAAGGCAGTTGGCAGCTGGCGCTCTGGAAGAGAGGTTGCTTGCCTGTGGGCTCCTGCCTGTGGGGGAGGCCTGCTCAGGAAAATGAGGCCTCCAGGCAGTAAGACCAAGTAAGTCATCCAAAAAGGCAGGGCGTGTTTAGATCAGGGACAGTAGGACACGTTTAAAACCACATTTTGTTTGTCATGCTGTTTGCTGTACGGGTGCTGTGCTGTGCTTACATGCAACTGTTTTTGATTTGTTTTTCTTTCCCTTCCTTTTTCTCTTGTAAATAAATATTTTTTTTTTCTGTTTTAAATGCTGGCAGTCAATCTCTGTACCACATAGATCCCCAAACCGCTTTAGACCACGCTGTTTTAAGAAGGGGGCCCCGGGGAAGGGGGAAGGCATGCAGTTGGATAAGGTGCCAATCCTCCAGGGGTTCCCCAAAGAAGTGCTGAGGTCTCTGTGAAACCCAAGTGCAGGGTGGCAGAGGACCTTGAGGCCTGGCCTCACAGCTGGAGAGGGGGATTGGGAGTCCTGTTCCTCTCAATCTGAACCCCTAGACTGAGCAGGTGGTGGCAGCGAGCCCAAGGGGCAGGAGGAGAAATAGCTCCCTCCAGGAGTTGGCGACTCAATAGGGAGCTGACGGGACTGGGTCTGAAGGCAGAATCGGGCCGGTTCCGCCACAAGCTCCACTGGAGAAAATGGCTGCTTACAGAGACTGGTGTCATTCTAAAATACCCCATGCAGCAGGTGCAGGAAAAACTGGTTCTGTCTGACAACTGGAAAAATGCACCTGTTGTGGGTGGCTGCAGAGGTCAGAGAAAAGTCGACGGGCACAGCATGGGGGCAGCGTCTCCTCTGAGACGGGCACGTGAGCAGCCGCTCCTTAACACAGGGAGCCCCACTCGGCAGCATCCTGGAGCAGGGTTGCCAAGTCCGATTTAAGAAATACCTGGGGACTTTGGGGGTGGAGCCTGGAGGCTTTGGGGGTGGATCCAGGAGCAAGGATGCGACGAGCACAATTGAACTCCGAAAGGAGTTGTGGCCATCACATCGAAAGGGGCCGCACTCCTTTTAAATGCCTTCCCTCCCATTTGGAATAACGGAGAGGGGCACCTTTTTTTGGCAGGGGGGGGGATCCGTGGGTATCTGGGGCTCTGGGCAAGCTGTATCACATTTAAAGGGACGGCACACCTTTTCAATGCCTTCCTTCCATAGGAAATAATGAAGGATAGGGGCACCTTCTTTTGGGGTTGATAGAATTGGATCCCCTGGTTCAGTCTTTTTGAAACTTGGGGGGGTATTTTGGGGAGAGGCACTAGATGCTATACTGAAAAATTTGGTGCCCCTACCCCAAAAAACAGCCCCCCCAGAGCCCCAGTTACCCACAGATCAATTCTCCATGATTTTCTATGGGAATAAATCTCCACAGGGAATAACAGAGCTCCCAGCAGACATTTCCCTCCCCTCCCCCCGCTTTCTGATGACCCTGAAGCGGGGGGAGGGCCTCCAAACCAGGGGATCCCCTGCCCCCACCTGGGGATTGGCAACCCTAACTCTATGGCAGTGGTCCCCGCTGAGGGGCCCCTCCTCCCCCAATCCCCGCCCTCTCCCGGCTCCACCCTCAAAGTCTCCAGGTATTTTCCAACCCAGACCTGGCAACTCACCTGATGATGGAATCACAGCTCATTTATGGTGACCCTATAATGGTTTTTCTTTTAAGGCAAGAGACAAACCGAGATGGTTTCCCACCTCTGAGTAGCAACCCCGGACTTCCTCAGCCGTTTCCTATCCAACGACTAAGCTTAGCTTCTGAGATCTCAGGAAACTGAGATAACCTTAGGGTTGCCAATCGCCAGGTGGGGGCAGGGGATCCCCTGGTTTGGAGGCCCTCTCCCCGCTTCAGGGTCATCAGAAAGCGGGGTGGGGAGTGGGGGAGGGAAATGTCTGCTGAGCACTCCGTTATTCCCCATTAAGATAGATCCCCATAGGGGTATAATAGAGAATTGATCCGCAGCTATCTGGGGCTCTGGGGAGGCTGTTTTGTGAGGTAGAGGCACCAAACTTGCAGCATAGCATCCAGTGCCTCTCCACAAATTACCCGCCAAGTTTCAAAAAGATTGGACCAGGAGATCCAATTCTATGAGCCCCAGAAGAAGGTGTCGCTATCCTTCATTATTTCCAATGGAGGGAAGGCATTTAAAAGGTTTGTGGTCCCTTTCATTGTGATGGTCAGAACTCCCTTTGGTCAGAACTCCCTTTGCTTGTCACAATCTTGTTCTTGGCTCCACCCCCAATGTCTCCTGGCTCCACCCCCAAAGTCCCCAGATATTTCTTGAATTGGACTTGGCAACCCTAGCTAGTCTGGACTTTCCAGGTCAGGGCAAACGAGCTCCGGAAAATTAGCAGCAGTATGGAAAGGAGCAGGGAATCGTAGCTGACAGCAAGAATGGATGAGAGGATTACACTTTTGTGCGTGGGTTGTGATTTGAAAAGTAAGTTGCTTGCAAACCCAGTTTGATGCAAGCTTGCAAGCTGGGAAATGAGAGAGTCTTGCTTTTGCATTCAAGTGAGTTGGGAGGGGGGGGGGGAAGCAAAACCAGATCTGGCCCCCACCCCCAATTCTGGAATGCAGAATAGAATCAATCTCTGTCCCCAGCTATCAATATCCCCTAGGGTTGCCAGGCTCCAGGTGGGGCCTGGAGATCTCTCACTTTTACAGTGGATCTCCAGCTGTAGCTTGCTGTAACCCTGTTAGTGACCTGTCTGGAACTGTAAAAAACTGCAACTATGGGTCTTAGTGAGAAGTGCCTTGTCACGATCGGAGTTTAGGGAAAGCCTGGAAGGCGAAAATGGGTTCTGGATTTCTGGATACCTCATTTGGCTCTTATGCAGTAAAAATAGAAATTTCCTGCGTGTCTAAGAAGTGACGTGGACCAGCCGACGTTCGCCCGTTCCCCTTGGCGTTCTTAAGGTGGTCCTTTGTTCTGTTTTAGCGGCCCCGTGGCGCAGAGTGGTAAAGCAGCAGTACTGCAGTACTGCGATCTGAACTCTCTGCTCACGACCTGAGTTCGATCCCAGCGAAAGTGTTGGGTTTCTGATGCAATTTCACTTCCTGTTGTCATGAGTTAATTAAGTGTTTGTATATGCGTGCTGATGTTTAGCCAGTGAGTAGGTAGAGCCAATGAGAGCCAAGGCTAGGTGTCAATATGCATAGTGACCATTGAGGGAGAGCCCTAATAGGCTAATCCATATATTTGAGTGGTGGTTTGAGGGAATCCATTTGGTCAGTTTTATTGCCCTTTGTGTTAAGCCCTTAGATCTCCCTGCAGTTGAAGTTAGGGCTCGAGAGAGTCGAGATGTAGCCTAGAAGCTAGAAAGGATATTGAGTCCTTCTTTGTTTTCTAGACATCCCAGTCAACCTTTTCCTCATTAGTAAAGTAAACTACTATTATTCTTAAGCTAAACCGTGTGCCTGGCTGTTATTCGTGGTTCTCTCCACGTTACTCTGCTAATCGTGTATCTAAACCCCAACAGAAAGGCTGGTTCAGGTAGCCAGCCCAAGGTTGACTCAGCCTTCCATCCTTCCGAGGTCGGTCAAAGGAGTACCCAGCTTGCTTGGGGGGGGGGGGGTGGGAAGACTGGGGAAGGCAATGGCAAACCACCCCCTGTCGTGAAAACGCTGTGAAAGCTACATCACCCCCAGAGTTGGAAACGACTGGGGCTTACACGGGGGACCTTTCCTTTTTTCATTGTTTTGTTTGCTTCACAGGAGACTGAACCGGCACCTTCTATGGAATTGACTTAAGAAAAAAGGAAATTGCCTCTGTGGACTTTATATATATATATATACACACACACACACACATTGTTAGGCGTTTGGCTCATCCGCGGCTGTTTCATTTGCTATAAATATATTTTGATAAGGCCAGTTATATTTTGGTGTTAGAGTCCCTTCGTTTGTGTTAGCTTTCAGAAGCACAATTGAGACTAATTTACACACGGAAGCATTGCTTTGTATCTCTGCCCCCCCTTCTCTGTGTTTCACTTTGGTTGCTTAACCTCCAGGTGGGGCCTGGAGATCTCTTGCTTAAAAGCAACTGATTTCCATCTGGCAGAGATCATCTCCCCTGGAGAAAAGGGCTGCTCCGAAGGGGGAGGGGACTCTAGAGCATTGTGCCATGCCGAGGCCCCTCCCTCCCCAACCTCTAACCTCTCCTGGCTCCACCCCCAAAGTCTCCAGGTATTTTCCAACCCAGACCCGGCGACCCCGGTCTCCCCAAGCACCTCAGGCAGTATAAAAAAGTTTCCCCGGGTTTTTCAAACAACCTATGACCTTCAGCAGCTTTCCTGTTCTGCAGGTGAAATACTCCACGGATCTTGTTCGCTCCTGCTGGAGGCGATCAGGTTTTTGCTTTTTAATCCAGTTCGAAAAAAATAAGTCACTCTTTGTAAACACATTTGTTTTGATGAAACAGCCTTGCGAGGGATAAAAAAAGAAAAGTCAACGACAGCCGTTCTGTTTTGCTCGCAATTGTTTTAACATTACATTAATCCCCTTTAAATCCATCCAGGCTCACTAAGAGTTTCCAGACAGTATTTTCTTTTCCTTGCCGTTCTAAACAAGCTTTGCATTTTTATTTTTTCCAAAAGCATGCAGGGAGTCCCTGCCTAGAAAAGCGTCGGCTGCCTTAAAACTGCAACCCGCTGCGCATTCGTTAGGGAGCAAGTCCCTGCTTTTTGTTTTAAACAATTTATTGGTAGCATATGGTTACAAAGCTTATCTATTTCTTAATTTTTTCTTTTTTCACATTAACCCATATGACATTTCCATCCCCCCTCCCTCCAATGTTGACTTCCCCGAGGTTATAAGTTCAAATCCATACTAAAGGCACTTCTGATTGCTCAAAGTTCCGTATATATATTCTTACAACTAAAAAAATGTCCAATATTTCTTTACTTTCCAAGTTTTCTCCATATATCCTTTAAATTTTCTCCACTCCCTTTTGAATATCTCTAAATCATAGTCTCTTAGTGTTCTGGTTAATTTGTCCATTTCACACCACGATAAAACTTTCATGGTCCATTCCCATTTCTCTGGTATTTTTTCTTGCTTCCAAAGCTGCGCGTACAAAGTCCTAGCAGCTGATAACAGGTACCAAATTAAAGTCCTGTCTTCTTTTGGGTATTTTTCTAATTGTAATCCAAGTAAAAACGTCTCTGCAATTTTCTTAAAATCATAGCCCAAAATTTTGGTGATTTCTTGTTGTATCATCTTCCAGAATTCTTTCGCTCTTTCACATGTCCACCACATATGGAAGAAAGAACCTTCATGTTTTTTACATTTCCAACATCTATCCGACATTTTCTTACTTATCTTAGCCAATTTTTTCGGAGTCATATACCACCTATACATCATTTTAAAACAGTTCTCCTTAATGCTTTGACAAGTTGATATCTTCATTGAGTTCTTCCAGAGGTGCTCCCATGTTTCCATTTGTATTTCTCTATTCACATTAATTGCCCATTTGACCATTTGAGACTTTACTACTTCTTCTTCTGTAGACCATTTCAATAATAACTTATATACTTTTGATATCAATTTTTCATTGTCACCTAACAGGACTCTTTCCAGTTCTGTTTGTTCTCGTCTAATCCCCTCTGATTTTATGTCATTTTCCATCAAACTTTTAATTTGTTGCATTTGAAACCAATCATAATTGTTATTTAACTCTTCTGAGGTTTTTAATTCAATTTTGTCTCCTTGAATCTTAAGCAGTTGGTTATATGACATTTCTCTTTTTTCTTCAGAATCAGCTGTTATTTTTATTACTTCTGCTGGCACTATCCATAATGGTTTTCTCTCGTCCCCGTATTTCTTGTATTTTATCCAAGTATTTAGTAATGTATTTCTGACATAGTGGTGAGAGAAAAAACCATCCATTTTATTCTTCCCATAGTACATGTATGCATGCCAGCCGAATCTATTTCCGTGAGCTTCTAACCACAAAGGTTTTTTATCTAACAGCATTATCCAATCTTTTATCCATGTCAAACAAACTGCATCGTGGTATAGTCTTAGATCGGGAAGTTGAAAACCTCCTCTCTCTTTGGCATCCGTTAAGATCTTCATCTTTATCCTTGGTTTCTTTCCGGCCCAAATGAAATCAGAGATTTTCCTTTGCCATTTGTTGAATTGTTTTGCTTCTTTTACAATCGGGATGGTTTGAAACAAATACATTATCCTTGGCAAAATATTCATTTTGATTGCAGCTATCCTGCCCAGTAAGGACAAGTTGAGTTTATTCCATTTCATCAAATCTTTGTCCATCTTACACCACAGTTTTTCATAATTGTTTTTGTATAAATCAATGTTCTTCATTGTTATCTCTATTCCAAGGTACCTAACTTTGGTTGTGACTTCACAACCTGTCACCTTTTGTAGTTCGTTTGTTTTATTTGGTTGCATGTTTTTACAGAGGAATTTCGATTTCTCCTTATTTATGTATAATCCTGCTAGTTCTCCGTACTCTTTTATCTTAGCTAACAGCAGTGGTGACACTTGAACCGGATTCTCCATTATGAACACTATATCATCTGCAAAAGCTTTATATTTATAAGAGAATCTTCTAATTTTTAGACCTTCTATTTTTTCATCTTTTTGAATTTGTTGTAACAAAATTTCAAGAGTCATTATAAACAACAATGGTGATAGCGGGCATCCTTGCCTTGTTCCTTTACTCACTTTCAATTCTTTGGTAAGGTCTGCATTTATACACAATTTTGCATGCTGATCTGTATATATTGCTCTTGTCATTTTTATAAATTGTTCCCCTAAATTAATTTTTTCCATTACCGCAAACATAAAGTCCCAATTTAAGTTGTCGAAGGCTTTCTCTGCGTCAACAAAAAATAAGGCCACTTCTTTTTCCGGGTGCTTTTCATAGTATTCCACAACATTAATAACAGCTCTTACATTGTCCCTTATTTGTCTTTTAGGAAGAAATCCCGCTTGGTCTTTGTTTATAAAGTTGGTCAGGTATTGTTTCAGTCGCTCTGCTAAAATTCTTGTATAGATCTTATAGTCATTATTCAACAATGAGATTGGTCTATAATTTTTTACGTTTGTGCTATCTTTATCTTCCTTAGGAATCAGAGAGATTACAGCTTCCCTCCAGGTCTTTGGAATTTTCCCTTCTTCTCTTATCGTGTTTAACAACTTCAACAGTTTGGGTGTTAATTCATCCTTGAGAGATTTGTAAAATTTTGACGTGAATCCATCTGGCCCTGGAGCTTTACCCTCTTGCATTGCTTTTATTGCTGCTTCTATTTCAATTTTCTCTATTGGGTCATTTAATATCTTTTTCATATGTTCCGTCAAAGGTGCCACCTGAATGTTTCGTAGATACTCTTCCACTTTTTCTTTACTTACATTCACACCCTTGAATAAATTTGCATAGTATTTAAAGAATTCTCTTTTAATTCCTTCTTGATCCACTACTGTTTTCCCATTTGCCATGATTTTATTTATAGTCTTATTTTCTTTCCTTTTTTTTTAATTGCCAGGCCAGGTATTTACCAGGTTTGTTTGCACTTTCAAACGATTTCTGTTTCAAATTTTTTAAATTCCATTCTAGTTCTTTATTCAGCAAATGTTTAACTTGGGATTGTAATATCGTAATTTCTTTTATTAATTTTTTCTTCCCTGGTCTTTTTTTTAAGTCCTTTTCTTTTTTATCTATTTCATTTTGCAGTGCTGACAGCCTTTCTTCTCTTGCTCTTTTGTCTTTATTATTCAATGTAATTAATATACCCCTCATTACTGCTTTATAAGTGTCCCATACTGTTGGATATTCCATATCATCCGTTTCATTTATTTGGAAGAATGCTGCAGTCTCCTTTTCTAAGAATGATACAGTGTCTTTATTTTGTAGTAAATCCTCATTAATTCTCCATCTTCTTGATTTTCTTTGCAATTTTGTTGACCAGCATATTGGATTATGGTCCGCCCAAACCTTTGGAAGAATCTCAATTTTTTTTGTTATGAGGCCCAAGCCTTGGGAACCCCACAACATGTCAATTCTGGAAAAAGAATTATGCCTTGCTGAGAAAAATGTATAGTCTCTTACCTCAGGGTTGAACTTTCTCCAAATGTCTTCTAGATTTTCCTGTTTAATCAACTCAAAGAAAGAATTGGGCAGCTTCCCTTCTTTATCATTCTTCTTTGGACTTGATCTGTCAAGGTTGTTTTGTATTGTCCCATTAAAATCGCCCATCATCAATACCTGGTCATAAGTCTCTTCGTCCATTTGTCTATTTATGTCTTTAAAGAATTTGTCTTTCGCTCCATTGGGTGCATAGAGTCCTAGTAGTAACGTTTTTTTTTGCCTCTATCGTCACCTCAACAGCAATGTATCTTCCTTCTTTGTCTTTAAAGATTAATTTTGGGTCAAGTTGTTCTTTAATGTAAAAAACCACCCCTCTTTTCTTTTGCTCTGCTAGTGAAAAAAATTCCAACCCCAAATTTCTATTCCACAAAAATTTACTGTCCTTGCGTTGTATATGAACTTCCTGTAAACAAATTATATTACATTTTTGCTTTTTAATCCAATGAAATGTTCTCCTTCTTTTCTGTGGTGAATTTAGTCCATTTATATTCCAAGATAGTAATTTGTACTCCATTATGATGTTGGTTCTTTATTTTCTTCAAAAAAGCTATGCATCTCTTGTTCGCTTCTTATTGTAATCCTTTTGCCATTTTGTTCAAATCCAAGACCCTCTGGTATTATCCATCTATATCTTGTGCCCTCTGCACGCAACTGATCGGTTAGCTTCTTGTACTTTTTCCTATCGCTGATCACTTCTCTTGGTAGCTCTTTCATTATTTTAACTCTGCTCCCTTCTATTGCCCAGGCTTTTTGGTACCCTTTCCTCAAAATTTTCTCTGCCACTTCTTTTGATCTTAATCTTATGACGATGTCTCTTGGCAGACCTTTATTTTTCGCATAAACTGAGTTGACTCTGTAGGCACCCTCCAACATACTCTTAAATCTGTCAGGGTCTTCTTCTATGTACTCAGTGATGATATCCACCATATAGCCTTTTAAGTCTGTATCTTCTTTTTCAGGTACCCCTCTTAGACGCACTTGTGACTCCAGCAACTTACAATCGTGTATTATGACCTTTTCTTGAATTTTTAGCAAGGCAGAGGCCTGTGTATCCACTTTCATCTCTACCTCTTTCACTTTATTTTGAGTCTCTTCCTTAAAATTCTCTATCTCCTTCTTAAGGTCTCCAACTTCTTTTTTAATATCTTTTTTTATTGCCAAATGCAATTTGTCCATAGCTTTTAACATTTTTGCCTCCAGAGCGTCAAATTGAGCCTGCATCTTGTCAAATGATTGGGCTCTTGCACGTGTTGTTCTTTCTACTGACATATAAAAAATCACCAAACCTTAAAAAAATCCCCACATAAAATTTAGCATCCAATCCAATAGCTTAGAGCCAGTTCTTTCAGATGAGACTAGTTTCGTTTTTCTCCCTTCTTCCTGAGCAAAGATATTGAATTTTAACAATTTTGACAGTTTTTCTCCCTTTTAAAATGGCAATCGTTATTTCTCTATGGTACAGTTCCAGCCTAGAGAGGTCTCTCTTCGTCTTTCTTGATCTGAGTCTTGGACTCAATTCCTTCCTAGTTCAAAGGTCGGATGTCACAGCTCTTGTTGTCCTTATAGGCTCTGATTTATTGTCCAGCCCCTTTTAGTTTCACTTCCTGTCACAGCTTAGACTGATCTCGTGTCTAGTCTCGCAGTTTTTTTGAGCTGCATGAAGAAACCGCAACCACAAAAATTCACAACAATATGTCTTTTCTCCAAAATATCTTTGAAGGCAATTGTTTTTACGGCGTTCAGTTTTCACAAGCTGAATTCTTTTCCTGCTATGCCCCCACTCAGCTCAGTTCATTCTAGGTTCTGCAGTTTATGGGCATATATACACGGCAACTCTCTTTTCTTTCTTCTGCGTCACCAGCCTCCCATTGCCAACTTTCACTCTTATCTTGAAGGGTTTTTTTTTTTTTTTTTGCTGTTGTTCACATCCAAAGCCACAGAGCTCAGCTTAACAAGGTAAAAGTTTTTTTTTCCCATTCAATTATGCTTTGCCTTCGTCTGTTATTAATCCACTCAGTGTTTAAACTATATTCAAAGTCTCTCAGAGTGAAGATAAGAATGATGAGTCTACCTTTTAGATGTTCTCAACTCCCCCGGCTGCTATTTTCTTGCAATTAAAATCAGTCCTTCTAGAGTGCTTGGATTCCGACAGCCTTAAGTGACCGAAGTCACTTTAGAGTCACTGCAGACGATGGTTGACATTCCATTGCCGGACATCAAGAAATGAAGGAGTCAGCTCCCTGACTGCTCCAGTTCGATATCAACAGCATTAAAGGAAGATAAGTCGTCTTGGGTTAACCCTTGCCTAGGGTTAATGAGCATAGACCTTATCAGGGGTCTTTAATACCCTGAACAGTGACAATAAAATCCCCCTCTGTTAGGGAGCTGCAGACTGTCTTCCAGCCAAACAGGAAGTCCTTGGGAGCAAGTCCCTGCTTTTGAGTAAACGTGCCTAGGCAGAGCATTTTTGTACCTGTTTCATATTTACTCAGAAGTAAGCTTTTGGATGTTTACTCAGAAGTAAGTCCTGCTGCGTTATCTGGGACTGGGAGCTAACCCTTAATAAACATGCTTAGGACTTCAGGCATAGATCCTAAAGGGGCAATGCAGGGGAAGGGGGAAATTGCTTTTATGATCCGTGGTTCATATTTACATGGGGGGCAATTCATGTAGCAAGGTTTTCCCCTAACTATCCCCACAGAAATGCTCAAAGTAATCGATTCATCTGATTATTGCCAGCATTTACCCTGAGCAGGGCACTTCCTTTTACTATCCCCATGCCTTATCAAATCAGTGTAATAACTGAAATTTAAAAGAAATAGTGCCTCATAATCTCATATTTTTAAATAGCCAACTTGCTTTATATTGCTAATCGTTAGAGCAAGACGGAAGTGGTTACAGATGTCTAAAGAGATTCTGCGTGGCACTTACTAAATATATGTATATATGTGTGTATATGTATGTATGTATATGTGTGTGTGTGTGTATACACACACACACACATATATATATTGGCCACTGTGTGACACAGAGTGTTGGACTGGATGGGCCATTGGCTTGATCCAACATGGCTTCTCTTATGTTCTTCTGTGACACAGAGTGTTGGACTGGAAGGGCCATTGGCCTGATCCAACATGGCTTCTCTTATGTTCTTATGTGACACAGAGTGTTGGACTGGATGGGCATTGGCCTGATCCAACATGGCTTCTCGTATGTTCTTCTGTGACACAGTGTTGGACTGGAAGGGCCATTGGCCTGATCCAACATGGCTTCTCTTATGTTCTTATGTGACACAGAGTGTTGGACTGGATGGGCCATTGGCCTGATCCAACATGGCTTCTCTTATGTTCTTCTGTGACACAGAGTGTTGGACTGGAAGGGCCATTGGCCTGATCCAACATGGCTTCTCTTATGTTCTTATGTGACACAGAGTGTTGGACTGGATGGGCATTGGCCTGATCCAACATGGCTTCTCGTATGTTCTTCTGTGACACAGTGTTGGACTGGAAGGGCCATTGGCCTGATCCAACATGGCTTCTCTTATGTTCTTATGTGACACAGAGTGTTGGACTGGATGGGCCATTGGCCTGATCCAACATGGTTTCTCTTATGTTCTTCTGTGACACAGAGTGTTGGACGGGATGGGCTATTGGCCTGATCCAACATGGCTTGTCTTATGTTCTTATGTACTAAAATAACAACATGGAAGGGGGCAATACGCAGACTTCCATACATTAGCCATGTAAGGGATGCAAAAGTATGCATCGAATGTACAAGACTGGGAAAGAAAGTTATCACTCATACACAATCGCACAATGCACTTTGAGTTCATTAGTCCAGAGAAGGGATGGCTGAACTTGCTTCACGTAAGAGCTGCACAGAATAAACATCAGATCTTTGAGAGCCACAAGACATGAATGTCAGATGTTTGAGAGCAGGGAGGGAGGGAGGAAGGAAGGAAGGAAGGAAGGAAGGAAGGAAGGAAGGAAGGAAGGAAGGAAGGAAGGAAGGAAGGAAGGAAGGAAGGAAGGAAGGAAGGAAGGAAGGAAATAGATGGGGAGGGAGGGAAAGCTGGAAAGAAAGCAACTTAAGCTTTAAATGCATTTTCCAAACCACCAGCTGGCTTGTCTTGAGGAAGTGATTTAAAGAGAGAAATGCCTTCTCCAAGGTGGCCCAAGGGGTGGGGGGGCATCGAGAGCCGCACAATGTGTGTGAAAGAGCCACATGTGGCTCCCGAGCCGCAGTTTGGCCACCCTTGGCCTAGAGTAATTGATGTCCTTGGTCCTCTATTTAAAATAATTGACATAGATTAGAATCCGTGTTTCCCTCAACTGATTAAAAAAAAAACAAAAAAACACCCCAAAACAAGCCAGGTCTCTTTCTGTGCACGTAACAGCCACTTGACCTGCAGAAACTGGAAAGGTAGATGTATGAAATCTCACCGTTTGATCCACAGGAATTGGTGGGTTGTTGTTATCAAGAGCACATTTCCAGGGGCCAGTTTCAAAAGTCGGCACCCCTACCAACTTTGTTCATAAGGTATGGCAGGAGATTGGTGCAAAATCATTCTGATTCTGTTTCAGAGTGTCAAGTGAGAATTAATGTAGCCTCAGGTTATGATTTTCCTTTGCTCCAGATGTTTACTTTGTCTCTAATCTATCCAGCTTTAGCTTCCAAATGAAACATTTCTTTTTTTTATTTTTCCCAGACCTCTGGTTGTTTTTCATTTTCATTTTCTTGTCCCTTGCTGAAGCAGTTTTGCAGGCTTTGCTTAGTTTCTTTTTTTAACCTCTTCCTGGCTTTCAGAACTGATTTAATTCTCAGTTTGCTGCTGTTGCACCACTTGACGGCTATTTGTTTATGGCGTTGCAGAGCCCATGTTATAGGATTGCTTTGCTTATCCTTCTCGTGGGAAAACCGTCTCCTGAGCCTTGTTGGGCAGAGATTCTGTGCCTGTTTATTTGGGAGTCAGCTTCACAGAACCAAGTGAGGCTTACTCCTGAGTAAACATGCAGAGCCTCGAGCAGCATAGAATAAAATCCTAGAGTTGGAAGGGACCTCCAGGGTCATCTAGTCCAACCCCCTGCACAAGGCAGGAAACTCACAAATACCTCCCTCTTAAATTCACAGGATCTTCATTGCTGTCAGATGGCCATCTAGCCTCTGATTAAAACCCTCCAAGGAAGGAGAGCCCACCACCTCCTGAGAAAGCCTGTGGAAACTTAGAATCATAGAATCATAGAGTTGGAAGGGACCTCCAGGGTCATCTAGTCCAACCCCCTGCACAATGCAGGAAACTCACAAATACCTCCCTCTTAAATTCACAGGATCTTCATTGCTGTCAGATGGCCATCTAGCCTCTGTTTAAAAACCTCCAAGGAAGATGAAGAAGAAGATATTGGATTTATATCCCGCCCTCCACTCCGGAGAGTCTCAGAGCGGCTCACAATCTCCTTTCCCTTCCTCCCCCACAACAGACACCCTGTGAGGTGGGTGGGGCTGGAGAGGGCTCTCACAGCAGCTGCCCTTTCAAGGACAACCTCTGCCAGAGCTATGGCTGACCCAAGGCCATTCCAGCAGGTGCAAGTGGAGGAGTAGGGAATCAAACCCGGTTCTCCCAGATAAGAGTCTGCACACTTAACCACTACACCAAACTGGAAGGAGAGCCGGCCACCTCCTGAGGAAGCTTGTTCCACTGAGGAACTGCTCTAACGGTCAGGAAGTTCTTCCTTTTATTGAGCTGGAAACTCTTTTGATTTAATTTCAACCCGTTGGTTCTGGCCCTGACTTCCAGGGCCACAGAAAACAATTCCACACCCTCCTCTATAGGACAGCCCTCCAAGGACTTGAAGATGGTCATCTAATCACCTCTCAGTCATAGAGTTCCCAAGTCCCCCGCGGCTTCTGGCAGGGGACTTTATTTCCGGCAGGGGACTCTTTGTACCACAGACTTTTTTCCCCCGGTTGGGGACTCTGTGTACCACAGAGTTTTCCCTCCCAAATCGCTGGAGCGTCTGAGAAAACTCTATGGTCTAGAGCGGCCAGCAAGCAATGTCACTTCTGGGTGACGTCATTGTGCCGGCGACGTCGGGGGAGGTTCCAATGTAGGCCGGCAGGCTGGGAACCTCCAGGATGGGAGAACCCCTGCGCAGCCTGGGGACTTGGCAGCCCTACTCAGCCACCTCCTCTCTAGGCAAAACATGCCCAGCTCCTTCAACCTTTCCTCATAGGACTTCATAGCACATGACCTTGAGTTTGCATCTGCAAGATGGTGGAGAAATTAGATGCAGAAATAGGGTTGCCAATCCCCAGGTGGGGGCAGGGGATCCCCCGGTTTGGAGGGCCTCCCCCCGCTTCAGTGTCGTCAGAAAGCGGGGGGAGGGGAGGGAAATGACTGCTGGGAACTCTTGTTATTCCCTATGGAGATTTATTCCCATAGAAAATCATAGAGAATTGATCTGCGGGTATCTGGGGCTCGGGGGGGGGCTGTTTTTTGGGGTAAAGGCACCAAATTTTCAGTGTAGCATCTAGTGCCTCTCCCCAAAATATCCCCCAAGTTTCAAAAAGATTGGATCAGGGGGTCCAATTCTATGAGCCCCAAAAGAAGGTGCCCCTATCCTTCATTATTTCCTATGGAAGGAAGGCATTGAAAAGGTGTGCCGTCCCTTTAAATGTGATGGCCAGAACTCCCTTTGGAGTTCAGTGATGCTTGTCACAGCCTTGATCTTGGCTACACCCCCAAAGTCTCCTGGCTCCACCACCAAGTCCTCAGATATTTCTTGAATTGGACTTGGCAACCCTAGGTGTCAAATTCATTTGTTATGAAGGCCGGATCTGATATAAATGAGACCTTGTCAGGTAGGGTTGCCAAGTCCAATTCAAGAAATATCTGGGGACTTTGGGGGTGGAGCCAGGAGACATTAGGGGTGGAGCCAAGATCAAGGCTGTGAGAAGCATCATTGAACTCCAAAGGGAGTTCTGGCCATCACCTTTAAATGCGTTCTCCAAACTGCTGGCTGCTTTGGCTTGGTGATATAAAGAGACAAATGCCTTCTCCAAGCCAGCTGATGGGACGGTGGATGCTTTGAGAGCCACGCAATATGTGTGGAAGAACCACACGTGGCTCCCGAGCCACAGTTTGGCCACCCCTGGTGTAGTTCGATCTCATCACATCTCGGAAGCTACGCAGCGCCAGTGCTTAGAAGGCTCTGCAGAGGCAGGCAACAGTAGAAGAAGAAGACTGCAGATTTATCCCCCAGCCTTCTCTCTGAATCCGAGACTCAGGGCAGCTTACAATCTCCTCTAACTTCTCCTCCCACAACAGACACCCTGTGAGGTGAGTGGGGCTGAAAGGACTCTCACAGCAGCTGCCCTTTCAAGGACAACTCCTGCGAGAGCTCTGGCTGACCCAAGGCCATTCCAGCAGCTGCAAGTGGAGGAGTGGGGAATCAAACCCGGTTCTCCCAGATAAGAGTCCGCACACTTAACCACTACACCAAACTGGCTCTTTCCACCACCCTTTCAAGGACAACCTCTGCAAGAGCTCTGGCTGACCCAAGGCCATTCCAGCAGCTGCAAGTGGAGGAGTGGGGAATCAAACCCGGTTCTCCCAGATAAGAGTCCGCACACTTAACCACTACACCAAACTGGCTCTCTGTAATAAAACCATCTCTGCTTAATTGCTTTCCTTGAAAGCCCCTTGCCGGGGTCCCCATAAGTCAGCTGTGACTTGATGGACTTTCACACACACACACACACACACACACATACACATACACACACGACCTCCAAAATGTCCTATCATTGACAGTTTTGCTCAACTCCTGAACATTCATTTGTTAGTAAAAAAAAAAACCAAAACCCACTGAGTGAACCTGCCCGTTGGTTTGCAGCAGACGGCTGCGCCGCTGTATTGCTTTTAAAATGATACTCAGCCTTTGGGTGGGTTAAAAAAGAAACATCGGGCAGGCAATCATGAAACAAAAAGAGAAGGCATATTTCCATCCTTTGCATGATTAAATTCCATATACTTTTTTTACTACGCAGTACAGCCACTTCCACATTTTATCGAATCGTGGGAGGTGTGAAACCGAGAAAAGCTGTGTCTGTTTGATTGCCCAAATGATAAGTCATTCAAAGAGGCGCTGGAGACACTCCCACTGAAGTTTGGCAATTGACAGTGGAATTCAGTCCGGACTTGCAGAGGAAACGCGGGCATTCGGAGAATTAATTCCCTATTGTGTTCAGCCTGCTTTGGTTCTTCTGACTGCATTTCTATTTTAAAAGATCCCCAAACAAAACAGCGTCGCCTCCCTGAAACATCGCTGGAAATTTACAAAGTCTTCCCGAAGCAATCTGAAAAGGGAAACAATTTAAAGATGTGCCATTGTACCAGTTTTATTTAGAAACTGCTGTTTCTCAAGGTCATCTTTTGGAGTTTCCTCCCCAAGTGCTATAAATTCCACCCAAAACAGCCCATATCACAAAAACCAATATTTTTTTCAGCAGGAAAACACAGGAACACAGTTCCGGCTGGCTTGGCGTCTGGGGTGTGTCCTATAATGCAAATGAGTTCCTCCTGGGTTTTTTTCCACAAAAAGCCCTGTATGAAACAATGGCGCCATCAGGGGGTGTGGCCTAATGTGCAAATGAGTTCCTGCTGGACTTTTTCTGCAAAAAAGCCCAGTGTGAAACAATGGTGACGTCAGGAGGTGTGGCCTAATATGCATATGAGTTCTTGCTGGGCTTTTCCCACTTAAAAAGCCCTGTGTGAAATAATGGTGATGTCAGGGGGTGTGGCCTAATATGCAAAGGAGTCCCTGCTGGGCTTTTTCTACAGAAAAAAAGCCCTGACAGAAGCACACAATCAGCAGGTGACAGAAGGAAAAAAAAATGCAGCTCAGAACACCTGCCTGCAATCCACCATTACTTTATGGCACTCACCGCCACAAGATTTGTGATGGTCATTAGTTTAGAAGAAGAAGAAGAATTGCAGATTTATACCCCGCCCTTCTCTCTGAATCAGAGACTCAGAGCGGCTTACAATCTCCTTTATCTCCTTCCCCCACAACAGACACCCTGTGGGGTAGGTGGGGCTGAGAGGGCTCTCACAGCAGCTGCACTTTCAAGGACAGCCCCTGCGATAGCTATGGCTGACCCAGGGCCATTCCAGCAGCAGCAAGTGGAGGAGTGGGGAATCAAACCTGGTTCTCCCAGATAAGAGTCCGCACACTTCACCACTACACCAAACTGGTTTAGATAGCTTTAAAGTGGGATTAGACAAATTCATAGAAGCGTTGATGGCAAAACCTCTGTATGAAGAGGGAGTCTCCATGCAAACTTGCTTTTTAAGGTAGAATCTTGGTAATGACATCCAGCCATCCTTATATATGTACTGAACTGTAGCACCATTAATTTATATTGGTTTCAACTTATTTACTTAATTTAAACTCATGCATTTGTAATTTAACTGTATTTTAACTGTATTTTATTGTATTAATTGTATTTTGTTGTAATATCATGGTATATGTACCATGTCTTGTGAGCCGCCCCGAGCCTGCCTTGGCGGGGAGGGAGGGATATAAATAAAAAATTATTATTATTATTATTATTATTATTATTATTATTATTATTATTATTATTATTATTATTATTATTATTATTATTATTATTATTATTATTATTATCATCAGCAGCAGCAGCAGCAGCAGCAAATGGTGAGCAGGGCTATTTCCTTTGGGTCCTTCTGGTGGGTTTTCAAATGGCCTCTGGCCATCCCCTGTTGGAAACACGATGCTCAGTTAGACAGACCTTGGATCTGACCCAGCATGTCTTTTCTCATGATTCCAAAACAAGCAAATTCAGGAATGCAGAAGTGGCTTGCAGTGTGCTCCTGAAAAACACTTTCCTGGATGGAAGACCCGCTGAGTAGGACTGCCAGCCTCCAGGTGAGGCCTGGAGATCTTCTACTTTTCCAAACTGATCTCCAGCTGGCAGAGATCAACTCTGAGAGCCAGTTTGGTGTAGTGGTTACATATGCAGACTCTTATCTGGGAGAACCAGGTTTGATTCCCCCCTCCTCCACTTGCAGCTGCTGGAATGGCCTTGGGTCAGCCAGAGCTCTCATAGGAGTTGTCCTTGAAAGGGCAGCTTCTGGGAGTGCTCTCTCAGCCCCATCCACCTCACAGGGTGTTTGTTGTGGAAGGTAAAGGAGATTGTGACCGCTCTGAGACTTTGAGATTATAGGGCGGGATATAAATCCAATAGCATCATCATCATCATCATCTTCTTCTTCTTCTTCTTCTTCTTCTTCTGCTTCTTCTTCTTCTTCTTCTTGTTCTTCTTCTTCTAATTCTTCTTCTTCACCTGAAGAAAACGGCTGCTTTGAAGGGTGGACTTTATGGCACTTTACCATGCTGAGACCCTCTCCCCTCCCCACCCTCTCCTGGATCCACCTCCAAAATCTCCAGGTATTTCCCATAGACCTGGCAACCACATGCATAAAATTTTTAGTAGATCTGCTTAGGACCCACTAAGGTTGCCAAGTCCCCCTCAGCCTCCGGTGGGGGGCTTTTTTCATGCATACCTTAGAGTTTCCCTCCCAAATTGCTAGAGCGTCTGGGAAAACTATATTGTTTTCCCAGAAGCTCCTAAAGCGGTTGGTGCACATCACTGGCACAATGATGTCACTTGCGAGTGATGTCAACGCGCCGGCGACGTTTGGAGGGGATCCCCCCAGCGGCCAAATGCGGGCCAGCGGGTTGAGGACCTCCCGAGTTGGAGACCCCCTGCCTGGCCTGAGAGTTTGGCAGCCCCAGGACCCACTCTCTTAATTGGCCCCCCAAATTCACCAGAGCACAAGCTTCTAATTTCTGTTCCATGACATGCCTTATTCCTAGAACACATATGGTGAAACAGCAATGTGTTAGATGAAGAAGATATTGGATTTATATCCTGCCCTCCACTCCGAATAGTCTCAGAGCGGCTCACAATCTCCTTTCCCTTTCTCCCCCACAACAAACACCCTGTGAGGTAGATGAAGATATTGGATTTATATCCCACCCTCCACTCCGAAGAGTCTCAGAGTGGCTCACAATCTCCTTTACCTTCCTCCCCCACAACAGACACCCTGTGAGGTAGATGAAGATATTGGATTTATATCCCACCCTCCACTCCGAAGAGTCTCAGAGCGGCTCACAATCTCCTTTCCCTTCCTCCCCCACAACAGACACCCTGTGAGGTAGATGAAGATATTGGATTTATATCCCGCCCTCCACTCCGAAGAGTCTCAGAGCGGCTCACAATCTCCTTTACCTTCCTCCCCCACAACAGACACCCTGTGAGGTAGATGAAGATATTGGATTTATATCCTGCCCTCCACTCCGAAGAGTCTCAGAGCGGCTCACAATCTCCTTTCCCTTCCTCCCCCACAACAGACACCCTGTGAGGTAGATGAAGATATTGGATTTATATCCCGCCCTCCACTCCGAAGAGTCTCAGAGTGGCTCACAATCTCCTTTCCCTTCCTCTCCCACAACAGACACCCTGTGAGGTAGATGAAGATATTGGATTTATATCCCGCCCTCCACTCCACTCAGAGTGGCTCACAATCTCCTTTACCTTCCTCCTCCACAACAGACACCCTGTGAGGTAGGTGAAGATATTGGATTTATATCCTGCCCTCCACTCCGAAGAGTCTCAGAGCGGCTCACAATCTCCTTTACCTTTCTCCCCCACAACAAACACCCTGTGAGGTAGATGAAGATATTGGATTTATATCCCACCCTCCACTCCGAAGAGTCTCAGAGCGGCTCACAATCTCCTTTCCCTTCTTCCCCCACAACAGACACCCTGTGAGGTAGATGAAGATATTGGATTTATATCCCGCCCTCCACTCCACTCAGAGTGGCTCACAATCTCCTTTACCTTCCTCCTCCACAACAGACACCCTGTGAGGTAGGTGAAGATATTGGATTTATATCCTGCCCTCCACTCCGAAGAGTCTCAGAGCGGCTCACAATCTCCTTTACCTTTCTCACCCGCAACAGACACCCTGTGAGGTGGGTGGGGCTGGAGAAGGCTCTCACAGTAGCTGCCCTTTCAAGGACAACCTCTGCCAGAGCTATGGTTGACCCAAGGCCATGCTAGCAGGTGCAAGTGGAGGAGTGGGGAATCGAAACCGGTTCTCCCAGATAAGAGTCTGCACACTTAACCACTACACCAAACTGGCTCTCCGCACACTTAACCACTACACCAAACTGGCTCTCACCAAACTGTTATATCTTCAGGCTTCCAAACCATTTTTTATGTTTTTGACTGATTAATCGTATCTCGACTGATTAATGAAATATGCTTACTGCTTACTGCAACAAAAGTTATATTTCCCCAGAAGGAAGGATTTTACACCAGGGGCAGTTTTTCCTTCCTGCTTCTTTATCAGAATTTTCCCTGCCCCCATAGAGAATCCTTTACATCATACTCGTTTTTTTAGTTCACTCTGGTACTCGAGTGCCCTCAATTTTTCCTTCCCTCTGTTTATTTACATTTTAAAATACTTCCTTCCCATTTCAAAAGCAGCCTTGTGCTTCACTTAAACTTTGCCAAAAATCCACTTCAAAGTGATTCTACGTGCATCAGTTTGAGCGTGAGCCAGTTGGGTGTAGTGGTTACGTTGCATGGAGACTTATCTGGGAGAACCAGGTTTGATTCCCCAGTCCTCTACTTGAAGCTGCTGGAATGGCCTTGAGTCAGCCATAACTATCACAGGAATTGTCCTTGAAAGGGCAGCTGCTGCGAGAGCCCGCTCAGCCTCACCCACCTCACAGGGTGTCCGTTGTGGGGGAGGAAGGTAAAGGAGATTGTAAGCTGCTCTGAGACTCTTGAGTGGAGGGCGGAATATGAATCCAATGTCGTCTTTTTATCTGGGAGAACCGGGTTTGATTCCCCACTCCTTCCCATGCGACTGCTGCCGTGACTTTGGGTCAGTCATAACTCTCTCAGTGCTCTTCTGCTCAACAGCAGTTTCTGTCAGTGCTCTCTCAGCTCCCCCTACCTCATGAGTGTCTGTTGTCAGGAGGGGAAGGAGATTGTAAGGACACAGACAAACACAATTAAATATATATTTTAAAAAAACTTGAAAGATGCTTAAAATGTTTGTTGGCCTGAAAGGTGCTTTCTTTGTATTTCTCCCATGCGATCCAGGGATCTGGGCAAAGGAAGCTGTGGTTCTTATCTTCTTCCCCCTGGGGACTTGGGGGGGGGGGGGGAAGGAGCCTCAGTCAATAGACAGAAGACAGGCTTGGCTCAGTAGCTCTGCCATGCAATTGACAGAGCCTGGAAAAACAAACTCTGCCTCCCCCACTTCCTCCCTAAGGAAGGAGCATCAGCCAATGGAGAAAACTGAGGTTTTGCTCTGTAGCTCCAGTGCAATCAAGCAAACCTTGCAAAGGGAACTGTTATGGCAAAGTAAACAAGATATAGGGAGAAGGAAGCAGAAGACAACCTGTTGTTTGGGGGCCTGATAGGAGCCCTCTGGGGGCCTGATTCGTCCCCCAGACTGCATGTTTGACACCCCTGCTCTATGGCATTATACCCCCCCACTGAAGTCCCCCCTCTCCCCGAACCCTGCCCCACATCAGGCTCCACCCCAAAAATCTCCAGGGATTTCCCAGCGCAGAGTGGGCAGCCCTGATGCACAGAAATGCAAAATGCACCCCGTTAAAACAACACCAGGGATTACGAGGCAATCATATGTCTGATTATACCACACATACTTGCACGTGGTTGGTGGGGGGGGAGGGAGAGGCAGATGGAGGGAGAAAAACAACAGAGCCACAACAAGCCGAGGCGGTCGGGCTCTCTTCAATGCTTAGAATTTTTTTAAAAAAAAAAAAAAACATGAAATTTTGGAGGACTCCTAAGGCATCTGCTCTACTCCAGGAGAGCCAGTTTGGTGTAGTGGTTAAGTGCACGGACTCTTATCTGGGAGAACGGGGTTTGATTCCCCACTCCTCCACTTGCACTTGCTGGCATGGCCTTGGGTCAGCCATAGCTCTGGCAGAGGTTGTCCTTGAAAGGGTGGTTGAAAGAGCCAGTTTGGTGTAGTAGTTAAGTGTGCAGACTCTTATCTGAGAGAACTGGGTTTGATTCCCCACTCCTCCACTTGCAGCTGCTGAAATGACCTTGGGTTAGCCAGAGCTCTCTTATCTGGGAGAACCGGGTTTGATTCCCCACTCCTCCACTTGCAGCTGCTGGAATGGCCTTGGTTCAGCCATAGCTCTCGTAGGAGTTGTCCTTGAAAGGGCAGCTGCTGTTAGAGCCCTCTCAGCCCCACCCACCTCACAGGGTGTCTGTTGTGGGGGGAGAAGGTCTAGGAGATTGTAAGCCACTCTGAGTCTCTGATTCAGAGAGAAGGGCGGGGTATAAATCTGCAGTCTTCTTCTTCTTCTCCAGAAACAAGATGGGTAATTTGGAATTCCAAAATCCAGGGGTGGGGAGAATTTAGGAGGAAGGGGGAGAATTTTTGAGGCATCCTTAGCTGGAATTTTCCATGGTCATTTGCAAACATAAGCTTCACTCAGACGCTGCAGAACGTTGCATCGGTCCACAGAAAAATCCTGAAACAAAAGCCATGCGGTAACTTTGATTAAACCAACTGAGATGACACCACAAAGCAGCCTGGAAGTTTTCACATTTTCCAGCGCTCTTCATCAGGCTGGATGCTACAAAGCAACCAAAAGAGTGTGTGTTGGGGGGTGAGGGGCATAATCTTAAGGCCCCGTATATGAAACAGAAATAGAGCTGGAAGGTAGCCCCAAAAGTCATCTAGTCCAACCCCCTGCATAATGCAGGAAATTCACAGCACCTCTCCTTGTACCCCCAAAGGTCATCTAGTCCAACCCCCTGCATAATGCAGGAAATTCACAGCACCTCTCCTTGCACCCCCAAAGGTCATCTAGTCCAACCCGCTGTATAATGCAGGAAATTCACAGCACCTCTCCTTGCGCTCCCCCAGTGACCCTTGCTCTAGGACTAATGAAGGGCAAAAAGTCTCCGGAACCCTGGGCCAGTCTGCTCTAGAAGAAAATCTGATCCCAAAGTGATCAGCATGACCCTCAGCCGGGGTCATTTTGTAGAAAAAGAGGTGCCGGAGCTCATTAGCACAACTTATTTGCACAAATCATTTTCATATATTGCATACCCCTGTACTCAATTATATCAGCTCAGCATCTTCCTGAAAATGCTTCTGGAATTAAAATTGCCATAAGAAAAACTTACTCCCGTCGTACTTTAAATTACTTTCTCCTATGTGGCCACAGTGGCACGATGAAGATTTCCATCTGTCTGCTTTATATGTTTTGGTTATTTTTCGCTTTTGTGTGTGTGTGTGGGTAAAAAAAGAATTAGAAAGTCTGTCAAATCTTAAGCGTTCCGCCAAATTCTCACAGGGGGTCTGAACAATGGAGCCCAGAAGCAAGTATTTTTTGTGGGGGAGGGGGTGGTAAGACAATAAATAAGAGCACAATAGAAGACAATAAATAAGAGCACAATAAAATATAGAGGTTCCGGAGCTCCGCTTCTGTGAGCTCCTGTCCAAAATGAGGCCTGACCTTCAGCATAGAAAATTATCCAGTGTAGCATTCTAAGCATGTTTGTAAAGATAAAATGTATGATGGGACAGTGTCAAGTTGCCCCTTTGGACTTCTGGACAGAGGTATAAATGTGCATCGGACTGAAAATATACAAGAACTAGCACTCAAAAGGATTGTCAAGTCCAATTCAAGAAATATCTGGGGACTTCAGGGGTGGAGCCAGGAGACAACGGGGGTAGAGCCAGGAGACAACGGGGGGTGGAGCCATAAGCAAAGTTGTGACAAACACAATTGAACTCCAAAGGGAGTTCTGGCCATCACATTTAAAGGGACTGGACACTTTTTAAATGCCTTCCCTACATTAGAAATAATGGAAGATAGGGGCACCTTCTTTCGGGGCTCATAGAATTGGACCCCCCGGTCCAATCTTTTTGAAATCTGGTGGGCATTTCGAGGAAAGTCATCAGATGCTATGCTGAAGATGTGGTGCCTCTACCTCAAAAAACAGCCCCTCCAGAGCCCCAGATACCCCCCAGATCAATTCTCCATTATACCCTATGAGAATCGATCTCCATAGGGAATAATGAAGTGCCCAGCAGACATTTCCCTCCCCGCCATTTCTGACGACTCTGAAGCGGGGGATTGGCATCTCTACTCACGAGTTGCTGAACTTCCAACTTCTTCAAAGTAACACAGAGCAACCAAAGGTTCAAGTTTACCTTTCCTATGCAAACGACCTCTGAAAGCAGAGGGTTTGGGAGGGTGTGGGCTGCCTTCACAGCCACTGGGAGCAGCTGTGTTGTTCTCCCCCCGCCCCTTTCAGCCTTAAAGACACAGACACACCATCTCAAGAGGAAGCCTTTCAATCGGAGACTGAAGCCTCCGTAGGGGGAAAGGCACATGGTGGCTGTGGGGGTGGGGCTCCCCCCCCCCTCTGCCAGCCAGCAGACTGGGAGCAAGAAGGAGGCTGGAAAGCGGGAGAATCCCCTCTGGGACCTGGGGATTGGCAAGGCTAGTACTCAATCAATTGTCTGTCTAACCTGGGGCTTGCGCCGTCACGTGTTTGTCATTGGCTCACAAAATCATCTCGTCCATGGCTGGCAGAGAGAGATGCAGTAGTAAATGTCTTACAACAATCTGGCAAGATAGGTCAATATTATTACTCCCAGGGGAGGTAACGTCAGGCTAGCTAGTGGCAAAGGTGGTAATTGGACCACAGGCATCCTAAACCCTGGCTTTTTTGCTTAGAACAGGGGTGGCCAACGATAGCTCGCCAGATTATTTTTTTTTGCCTACAACTCCCATCAGCCCCAGCCAGCATGGCTGATTGGTGGGGCTGATGGGAGTTGTAGGCAAAAAAATCTGAAGAGCTACCATTGGCCACCCCTGTCTTAGAAAAAGCCCGGCAGGGGCTCATTTGCATATTGGACCACACCCCCTGGCCTGGGAGCACATGGCTGCCACGTGGCATGTAAGGCCAGCTGGAGTCCTGGCTAGGCCAAGGGGAGCGCCACTCCTGGGCGCTCCGGCAGAAAAAAAGCCCTGATTCCATCTGTTACAGCGCCGTCATATGCAGGTCTATTCAGAATATTACTCAGTTCTATTCAATACGGTTGCCAGCTCTGGCTGGGGAAATACTTGGAGATTTGGTGTGGGGGGGCGGAGCCTGGGGAGGGCAGGGTTTGGGGAGGGGCCTCAACAAGGTACAAGGCTATAGAGTGGGGGGTGTCGAACATAAAACCTGGGGGATGAAACCGGCACACTCAGGGTACGTACGGAATGTAAGGCACTCCCCCTTTTATGGCATCCCTTGGGGGGGGGGAACAAACCTAGTCTTGCATATGATTAAATATATTTATTGGGGCTTTTGTGGTTTCCCCAGCAAATCAGTTGCTTTTACTGCTAGGAATCAATTGCTTTTGTTTGTATTTTGAGTTATATATATATATATATATATATATATATATATATATATATATATATATATATATATATATATATATATATATATATATATTGTGAATTGGGTTTGCCTGTGTCCTTTAGAAAGCTTCTATCTCAGGTGGTGTTGTTGTTCAGACACACAGTCGAGTCCGACTCTTTGCGACCCCATGGACAAAGTCACACCAGGCCTTCCTGTCTTCCACCATCCTCCGAAGTCTGCTCAAATTCGTGTTTGTTACATCAGTAATGCTGTCCAGCCATCTCATCTTTTGCCGTCTCCTTCTTTTGCCTTCTGTCTTTCCCAGCATCAGGATCTTCTCCAGTGAGCGCTCTCTTCTCATTGGGTGGCCAAAGTCTTTGAGCTTTGGTACCTGGCATCTCTTTGAATCAGATTCAGAGCTCTCTCAGCCCCACACACGTCACAGAGTGTCTGTTGTGGTGGGGGAGAAGATATAGGAGATTGTAAGCCGCTCTGAATCTGATTCAAAGAGAAGGGCATGGTTTAAATCTACAGTCATCACATTTATTCAATGGGGCTTACTCTTAGGAACATCTTTTAAGGGTTACCTTGTTATCTACCAGCTCTCATTCAAACAGGAAGGTTAGTTAAGTGCGGCAGACTCGTGCCGGGTCTGACTTTAACATCTTTGGATTTATTCTGGTTTTGCTGGGGGGGTGGGGAGTGAACTGAGCAAACAATGCACAATAATCTTTTTAATGCTGCCACCTGGATGGCTTTCAAGACATTAAAAGAGCAGCCGCGATTCCCAGGGTGTTTGGGGCAGAGACATGCATTAATTTGTCAAGCCTGATCAGCTTTTCTTTTAATCTGGTGGTTTTAGCGACTGTGCTTTGCTCTTGGGGCACTTCCACCCCCCCCCAAGTATATTTCAGGATTGAAATCTCAAATATCAAGGGCATTTTAAATGGGGGAGGGGAGAACAACTACAAAGACTAAACTTCCAAAAACAGCTCAACGACTTTGGCAGTTAGGGTTGCCAATCTCCAGGTGGGCAAACACTAGAAATAAACCACTGCTTTTTTATGTTGCAAATCTCTCGTCTCTCGGCTTGACTTCGCGAACGAAGATTTAAGAAGGGTGCAGTAGTCCACATCTGCTGCAGGCTCGCTGGTGGCTGACAAGACCAATGCGGGACAGGCAGGTCCGGCCACAGCGGCTGCAGGGAAAAGTCTGATTTGGGGTTGGTGCTGTAGCAGTGCGATTCTTCCTCAATCTCCTTTTGTCCTCAAGACCAGCTATGCGTGTGTTCTCAAAGGAAGAGACAGCCTGGTGGATGGTGTGCCTCCATGCTTTGCGATCTGAGGCTAGGTCAGACCACTGGTGATGGTTAATGCGACAGGTACCAAGGGATTTCTTCAAGGAGTCCTTGTACCTCTTCTTTGGTGCCCCTCTGTTTTGATGGCCGGTGGAAAGTTCACCATACAGGGCAATCTTGGGAAGGCGGTGGTTTTCCATCCTGGAAATATGCCCTGTCCAGCGCAGCTGCGTCTTCAACAGCAGTGCCTCGATGCTTGTAACCTCCGCCCGCTTGAGGACTTCAGTGTTGGTCACAAAGTCACTCCAGTGGATGTTGAGGATGGTGCAAAGGCAGCGCTGATGAAAGCGCTCAAGGAGTCGCAGGTGATGACGGTATAAAACCCACGATTCGGAGCCGTAGATGAGGGTTGTCATCACAACTGCTTTGTAAACATTCATCTTTGTGCCTTTTTTCAGATGCTTGTTGCTCCACACTCTTTTATGCAATCGGCCAAATGCACGGTTTGCCTTTGCCAGCCTGTTGTCAATCTCCTTGCAAATCAATGCTTAAGCAATTTCTTTCATAATGATGCAATTATATTATTATCATCACAAACCAAAATTCATTAAATGTCCATAGGAAAATCAAAAAGTTATTTCACACCACTCTTGTAAAGTAGCACTTTCAAAATCAAAATGTTATTTCACGTCACTCTTGTCAGGTACTACTTTACAGTCCACTGTCTCAGTTCTCCTTTGCTTGAAAGACGAAGACAGCACCACGCTTGTATAGGATTCCTCCTATGGGTAGCAGACCGAAGTCTGACAAGTGTGGCGGCTACACAGGTCCTAGGTTAAGTTCTTTGCGTCGTTCACCTTCCACTGGCCGCTTTCTTTACGCTTTGGAACCCGTGCTAAAGGCAATTGCTCACACATTACAATACAGAACCATTCGTGCAAGCTGCAAAGTGACATAGTATTATAATGTGTGAGCAATTGCCTTTCGGGTTCCAAAGCTAAAAGAAAAGCGGCCAGTGGACGGCGAACGAAACACAGAACTGAACCTAGGACCTTTGTAGCTGCCGCACCTGTAAGACTTCGGTCTGCTGCCAATAGGAGGAATCATATACAAGGGCGGCACCGTCTATGTCTTTCAAGCAAGTGAGGCGGTCGACTGTGAAGTGCTACCTTATAAGAGTGGTGTGAAAGAACTTTTTGATTTTTCTATGGACATTTAATGAATTTTGGTTTGTGATGATAACAATATAATTGCATCATTATGAAAGAAATTGTTTAAGCATTGATTTGCAACATAAAAATGCAGTGGTTTATTTCTAGTGTTTGCTAATCAGGACACTGCAGTTTCCGGTTTGCCCAATCCCCAGGTGGGGGCAGAGGATCCCCAGGATTGGAGGCCCTCCCCCTGCTTCAGGGTCATCAGAAAGTGGAGGAGGGGAGGGAAATGTCTGCTGGGCGCTCCATTATTCCCTATGGAGACCAATTCCCATAGGGAATAAAGGAGAATTGATCTGCAGGTATCTGGGGCTCGGGGGGGGGGCGCTGTTTTTTAAGGTAGAGGCACCAAATTTGAATGGTAGCATCCAGTGCCTCTCATCAAAATACCTGCCAAGTTTCAAAAGGATTGGACCAGGGAGTCCAATTCTATGAGTCCCAAAAGAAGGTGCCCCTATCTGCTGGGAACTCTATTATTCCCTATGGGGACTTATTCCCATAGGAAACAATGGAGAATTGGTACTAATGATATCTGGGGCTCTGAGAGGGGGCTGTTTTTTGAGGTAGAGGCACCAAACTTTCAGCATAGCATCCAATCCTTCTCCCCAAATTACCCCCCTAGTCCAGTTCTATGAGCCCCCAAAGAAGGTGCCCCTATCCATTATTTCCAGTGGAGGGAAGGCATTTAAAAGGTGTGCGGTCCCTTTAAATGTGCTGGCTAGAACTCCCTTTGGAGTTCAATTGTGTTTGGCACAACCCTGCTTCTGGTTCCACCCCGATATCTCCTGGCTCCACCTCCAAAGTCTCCTGGCTCCACCCCCAAAGACCCCAGATAGTTCTTGAATTGGACTTGGCAACCCTATTGACAGTTCAGGATTGGGACAGGATTCTCTTCAGAAGAAGGCTGCAGATTCATCCCCTGCCGTTCTCTCTGAATCAGAGACTCAGAGCGGCTTACAATCGCTTATATCTTCTCCCGCCACAACAGACACCCTGTTAGATGGGTGGGGCTGAGAGGGCTCTCACAGCAGCTGCCCTGTCAAGGATAACTCCTACGAGAGCTATGGTTGACTCAAGGCCTTTCCAGCAGGTGCAAATGGAGGAGAGGGGAATCAAACCCGGTTCTCCCAGATAAGAGTCCGCACACTTAACTGCTGCACCAAACTGGCCAACCGCATTAAGCTTGTCCTTTTGTGATTTTAAACACGATAAGTGGTCTCCGCTTGTTTGAGGCGTTGGGTTTCCTTTACCATGTAACAAAGATGAAATATACGTGCTAGGGATTTTTTGAAAGAGAAACGAAAGGTGACGGTGCCAGCGCTGAAATGCCCTTGTTTAGAGCTAACACCCATCTCAAAAAAGGCTACCAGAGAGCTGGAAAAGATATAGAAAATGGTAGGCAAAATGATCAAGATGTTGGATCACTTCCCTTGCAAGAAGGCTAAAAGGGGCTTTTTCACTTAAATAAGGATGACTGGGGGCAAAGGACATGATGAAACAGGGGTGGCCAAACTGTGGCTCGGGAGCCACGTGTGGGTCTTGAAGCTCCCACCACCCCATCAGCCGGCTCGGAGAAGGCATTTCTCTCTTTAAATCGCATCTCCAGACCAAGCCAGCCAGTTAAGTTTAAAGTTAACATTGCTTTCTTTCCACCTCTCCCTCCCACTACTCCATCAGCCGGCTCGGAGAAGGCATTTCTCTCTTTAAATTGCTTCTCCAAGCAAGCCAGCCAGTTAAGTTTGAAGTTAAAGTTGCTTTCTTTCCACCTCTCTTTCCAGCCCTCCTTGGAGGAGGGGGGAGGGAGAGGTGGAAAGAAAACAACTTTAACTTTGAATGCATTCTCCGAGGGCCACCTGGCCTGGCTTGGAGAAGTGATTTAAAGACAGAAATGCCTTCTGCAAACCGTCTGATGGGGTGGGGAGGGGGGGCTTCGAGAGCCACACAATATGTGTGAAAGAGGAGCTCAGTTTGGCCACTCCTGGACTAGACAGGCCATTGGTCTGATCCAGCAGAGTTCTTCTGGCCTTCCTTTTTATCCACGCAGGCAGCTCCAACCATGTCCCTGCCTTGCACTCATGCAGAATGTGTTACATTTCAATCCCACCCTTCGAACTCAAGGCAGTCTTGCCCCGGGGGGGCTCCCAAGTGGTCTCCCTTTCTAGGGACCACCCAGCTCTGAGCCTACTTTGCCTCAGCAAGGACTCTGCACCCAGCCTCTGCTTCCAGAAGAAGCATCGAGCCTTTGGCTACAGATGGCGAAACCTTCCAAACGGAGCCTCCTCTCGTAATCACCCCCGGGAAACATGTTGGCTGGTGTCATGCCAAAGCAGTCCTCGCCAGGATTTCAGATTTTGCACAGGCAGCAGGAACAAAAATCCCTGGAATTCTGGAAAAGCCACTTAGAGCAGGATTGTTTCCGAGGGTCGCCCCGTTGGTTTGCAGGGGAACAGCTAGATCGGAGTCTTCTAGCACCTGAGGAACCAATCAGATTGTCAGGGAAGAAGCTCTCGAGAGTTAAAGCTACCTTTCTCAGATGCAAGAAGGAACGGAGATCCCAGAGTCCTTCTCTCCCAGTTCATCTCCCGCCTTCTGTTTGTGATACAAGGGACCAGGGTTCTCCATTCCTGCCTGGATCAGATGAAAGAGACTTTGATGATGATGAAGATGATGATGATGATATTGGATTTATATTCCGCCCCCCACTCCGGATCTCAGAGTGGCTCACAATCACCTTTATCTTCCTCCCCCACAACAGACACCCTGGGGGGTGGGTGGGGCTGAGAGGACTCTCACAGCAGCTGCCCTTTCAAGGACAACCTCTGCCAAAGCTATGGCTGACCCAAGGCCATGCCAGCAGGTGCAAGTGGAGGAGTGGGGAATCAAACCCGGTTCTCCCAGTTAAGAGTCTGCACACTTAACCACCACACCCAACTGGCTCTTTCAACCACCCTTTCAAGGACAACCTCTGCCAAAGCTATAGCTGACCCAAGACCATTCCAGCAGGTGCAAGTGGAGGAGCGGGGAATCAAACCCGGTTCTCCCAGATAAGAGTTCGCACAATTAACCACTATACCAAACTGGCTCTTTCAACCACCCTTTCAAGGACAACCTCTGCCAGAGCTATGGCTGACCCAAGGCCATTCCAGCAGCCGCAAGTGGAGGAGTGGGGAATCAAACCCAGTTCTCCCAGATAAGAGTCTGCACACTTAACCACTACACCAAGCTGGCTCTATATCTTTGACTTTTGAAAGTTAATATCCTGCCAATCCCCAGTTGGGGACAATAAGGCAGTCCCAAAGGTAGACAGGTCCCAGGCCATATTAACTTTATGTCTCCATGAATGGAGTATACCCATCTATGAGAAGCTTAAGTTGGGTCAATTAAGAAGAAATCACCTGCGTGGACTTAGAAATTGGCTCCTCTGCTAAGAGAGACTCATAAACTGTGATGTATTTCTCTTAGGGTTGCCAAGTCCAATTCAAGAAATATCTGGGGACTTTGGGGGTGGAGCCAGGAGACTTTGGGGGTGGAGCCAGGAGACATTGGGGGCGGAGCCAGGAACAAGGGTATGACAAGCATAATTGAACTCCAAGATGGACAATTATGCCACTGATGGACCTCTGCTCCATATTTTTATCCAATCCCCTCTTAAAGCTGGTGATAAGTCCTCAAGTGACATGTGGATCCACCCCCCAATGCAAATCTGCATTCTGCCATGGTCCTGCATCTGGCTGAAATCCCAAAGGCTTTGATGACCAACCCTTTCCTATTGGCAGCTCTTTACTCAAAGGCGGGGAGGGGGAGCCTGCAATTTGCGGACGCTAAACCGGGGAAGCCAAAGCCCAGCGACTGGCGCCCTAGAAAAAGGCTGATGTTTCCTCAGGAGCAGGCATTGCTAAGCGGCAGGCGAGCGGAAAAGGCCGGCGCGTTGAAGGGAGCCAGGCCTGGGAGTGGGAGGGAAGCTGAGGAGAAGCTGCCGGCGATTCCGGCCGGGCGAAAGCAGGCGGGCGCGTGTGAGTGGCAGAAGCGAGGAGGGAGGCGCTAGCGGGAGAGCCGAGCGAAGAGCCCTCGAGCCAATCCGGCCTGTCTGGAGCACCAGCCAGCACGAGAGGGAACGGGGCAGGGAGAAAAGTTGGGCCCTCTTGGCCTCCCTTTGGGCGCCGCCGGGGGTTCCTTCTCCTCTTCCTCAGCCAGGCCTTCTCCCTTCGCTTCCTCCTTCCCCACCTCATCACGCGATCCCCCCTTCCCTGTCGCCGCTCAGCGCCCGCTCTGCCAGGGGTTTCCTGAAGTGGCTCTGCTGCAGCCCCTGGTAGGAAGCGAGGGCACAGGGGGTGGTAATGCGGCTGGAGCCGTCGATGCCTGCGGAGTGGCTGCAGGCGCCAAGGCGCCAAGCGCGGCCAGCAGCAACGGAGCAGGGGCTTCCCCCTCTGGTCAGCTGACGCGGCGGCGGCGCGGGAAGCAGTTCCCCCCACCCCCCACCCCCGCCTCCAAATGTTGGTGCGGCGCTGGTGTTGCTGCGGCGGCCCGGCGCTGTGAGGGGGAAGCATCGTCCCCCCTCCCGCTTCCGAATATTTGCAGACCGGGGGAGGAGGCTCAAAATCCAGTGTTCTCCCGCCAGGGCGGGAGATTTGGGGCGCCTAATTTCTCTATTTGCACAATTATTTCATAATAAGTTATTGATTGTAATTTCCTTTGAACAGGTTTTGAATTATTTATACAATCTAATAAGCGAGTGCCTTATTTGATATTGAGGTTTGTTTGCACTGAGCTTTTTCCTTCCTCTCCAACCCCGTCCCGACCTCCAAGGGGGGACCTGGAGATCTCCCAGAATTGCAACAGACTTCCAAATGACAGAGATCAGTTCCCCTGGAGAAAATGGTGGGTTTTGAATGGTGGAATCTACGGCATTGCACACCACTAAAGTTCGTCCCCGGGCTCCATCCCCAAATATCCAGGAATTTCTCAACCCGCAGTCGCCAACCCTTTGTAGATCGCTTATTAAAATGTTCTGAGTGTTTTTAGAATCAAAGAGGTGTAGGCAGGGTAATTTTTTTCTTTTGGGAGCAGGAACTCTTCTGCCTATTAGCCCACACACCCCTGATGTAGCCAATCCCCCTGGAGCTTCCAGTAGGCCCTGTACGAAGAGCCCTGTAAGGAATTCTAGCAGGACCTCCTTTGCATATCAGGCCCCACCCCCCTGATGTAGCCAATCCCCCTGGAGCTTCCAGTAGGCCCTGTACGAAGAGCCCTGTAAGGAATTCTAGCAGGACCTCCTTTGCATATTAGGCCACACCTCCCTGAGGCAGCCAATCCTCCTGGAGCTTCCAGTAGGCCCTGTACGAAGAGCCCTGTAAGGAATTCTAGCAGGACCTCCTTTGCATATTAGGCCACACCTCCCTGATGCAGCCAATCCTCCTGGAGCTTCCAGTAGGCCCTGTACGAAGAGCCCTGTAAGGAATTCTAGCAGGACCTCCTTTGCATATTAGGCCACACACCCCTGATGTAGCCAATCCCCCTGGAGCTTCCAGTAGGCCCTGTACGAAGAGCCCTGTAAGGAATTCTAGCAAGACCTCCTTTGCCTATTAGGCCCCACCCCCCTGATGTAGCCAATCCTCCTGGAGCTTCCAGTAGGCCCTGTACGAAGAGCCCTGTAAGGAATTCTAGCAGGACCTCCTTTGCATATTAGGCCCCACCCTCCTGATGTAGCCAATCCCCCTGGAGCTTCCAGTAGGCCCTGTACGAAGAGCCCTGTAAGGAATTCTAGCAGGACCTCCTTTGCCTATTAGGCCCCACCCCCCTGATGTAGCCAATCCCCCTGGAGCTTCCAGTAGGCCCTGTATGAAGAGCCCTGTAAGGAATTCTAGCAGGACCTCCTTTGCATATTAGGCCCCACCCTCCTGATGTAGCCAATCCCCCTGGAGCTTCCAGTAGGCCCTGTACGAAGAGCCCTGTAAGGAATTCTAGCAAGACCTCCTTTGCATATTAGGCCACACACCCCTGATGTAGCCAATCCCCCTGGAGCTTACAGTAGGCCCTTGTAAGAAGAGCCCTGTAAGCTCCCGGAGGATTGGTTACATCAGGGGGTCGCGGCCGAATATGCAAAGGAGCTCCTGCTTAAAAAAAAAGCCCTGGGTGTAGACATTTAGGGTGCTGGATTAGAGCTGGAGAGAGCCACGATCAAACGCCCATCCAGCTCTGAAGCCCCCTTGGCAACCTTAAACTGCTCCTCTTCTTTTAGCCTAACCTGCCTTAATAAGGGATCTACAAAGGGTTGGCGACTCCGGGTTGAGAAATTCCTGGATATTTGGGGATGGAGCCCGGGGACGAACTTTAGTGGTGCACAGTGCCGTAGATTCCACCATTCAGAGTTACTGTGAGGACAGAAAGGAGATCAGGGAAAGCTGCTCCAACAGTCCGATGAATGGGAAGAAAGTGCACCAGACAGATAGCATAGCGAGCCCTTCTTTGGAGTTCAACTAGGTTTGGTGGCTTTGGGTCTGGAAATTCTGGGGGGGGCGGTGCCTGGGGAAGGTGGGGTTTGAGGAGGAGAAGGACCTCATCAGGTATAAAACCATGGAGTCCACCCCTTATCTTCGGGACCGCCTCTCCCCATATGAACCCCGGGGCTCTGAGGTCTGCTGCTCAACATCTTCTCATAGTCCCCGGTCCTAAGGACACCTGGCTGGCTTCAACGAGGGCTAGGGCCTTTTTGGTCCAGGCCCCTACCTGGTGGAATGAGTTCCCTCTGGAGATCCAGGCCCTACGGGACTTATCGAGCTTTCGCAGGGCCTGTACGACGGAGCTCTTCCGCCAGGTGTTTAATTAATCCAGCGGGCGTCCTCTGAAAGTCATCACTTCCCCCAGCATTTCACCACTACGTTGTTATGTTATGCTGTTAGCCATCAGCCACGCGCTGTTTACTTCCTAGGTCTGTAAAAGACTGTTTACCGTGCTGTTCCTGTTTGGGAACGTCTGTTTTTATGGTATTGTTTTAACTCTGTTGTTTTATCGTTGTGAGCCGCCCTGAGCCTGCTTGCGGGATAGGGTGGGGTATAAATCTAAAAATTAAATTAAATTAAAGCAGCCATGTTCTCTAGGTCCAGAGGAGTTAGCCGTGTTAGTGTGCTGCTGCAAAATAGTAAAGAGTCCAGTGGCACCTTTAAGACTAACGCATTTTAATGTAACACCAGCTTTCGAGAAACACAGCTTTTGAGAAACACCACTCTGCAATGACAGCGGTGTTTCTCGAAAGGTAATGCTGCAATTATTTGTTAGTCTGAAAGGTGCCACTGGACTCTCTACTATGTTCTATAGCAGGGGTGGCCAACGGTAGCTCTCCAGATGTTTTTTTGCCTACAACTCCCATCAGCCCCAGCCAGCATGGCCAATGGCTGGGGCTGATGGGAGTTGTGGAGAGCCAGTTTGGTGTAGTGGTGAAGTGTGTGGACTCTTATCTGGGAGAACCGGGTTTGATTCCCCACTCCTCCACTTGCACCTGCTGGCATGGCCTTGGGTCAGCCATAGTCCTGGCAGAGGTTGTCCTTGAAAGGGCAGCTGCTGTGAGAGCCCTCTCCAGCCCCACCCACCTCACAGGGTGTCTGTTGTGGGGGAGGAAGGAAAAGGAAATTGTGAGCCGCTCTGAGACTCTTCGGAGTGGAGGGCGGGATATAAATCCAATATCATCATCATCTTCTTCTTCTTCTTCTTCTTCTTCTTCTTCTTCTTCTTCTTCTTCTTCTTCTTCTTCTTCTTCTTCTTCTTCTTCTTCTTCTTCTTCTTCTTCTTCTTCTGCCACCCCTGTTCTATAGGGAGACTGATACTCACCTTTACTGTGACTCCCCCTCTAAGCTAGAGTCTTGTGAGCAAAAATTCTACTTTGTGAGCTACTAATATTAAAGCTGTGAGTTACTGGCATTAAAGTTGTGAGCTACTGCATCAATTATTGTGCTCTGGGGCCATCCTTCCTGAGCTAAGACAAAAATGTGTGAGCTGGAGGCTAAAAATCTGTGAGCTAGCTCACACTAACTCAGCTTAGAGGGAACACTGGTTAAAACGTTGGGATAGAGCGGGGCGGCCAAACTTGCTTAACATAAGAGCCGCATAGAAGAAACATCTGATGTTTGAGAGCTGCAAGACATGGATGTTGAATGTTTGAAAGCTGCAAGGAAGGCAGGCAAATAGATGAGAGAGAGAGGGGAAGGGGGAAAGAAAGCAACTTTAACTTTAAATGCAATCGCCAAGCTGTCAGCTAACTTGGCTTGGAGAAGTGATTTAAAGAGACAAATGCCTCCCCCAAGCCAGCCAATGGGGCTGTGGGGACATTGAGAGCCACGCAATATGTGCAAAAGAGCCACATCTGGCTTCCAAGCCACAGTTTGGCCACCTGAGGGAAAAGGGAGCCTTGAGGAGGAATACGAAGGAGGGAAAAACAGGAACATCTCCCCCTGGAAGCAAGCTGTAGAATCTACTATAGGGCAGAAGCTAATTGTTGCCTTTGGATAGCTCGAACACTGACAGCTGTGCCAGATGACACCCAAAAGCTCTGTGTTGTGTCTGGCGTTCGTCCCGGAAGGTACACCACAGCGCACCTGTGGGTGGTGCCTGGAAGGGACGAACGCAGCCCGCCTATGATGATCAGTGGTGGGAAATTTAACTGGCCAGGATTGGACCTGACCGGGAAGAAGGTTGTTCCGGGAAATGTATATAACAGGGGACCCAGACCCGCCATGTTGTCTTTGTGATGTACTAGCTAATAAAGCACGTTGCCATCTGAACGTCTCCAACTTCAGTACATTACTCTGGCGACGAGGATAGAATACTGGTGAGCAGAGAGCAGCCTACGGCCTCCAGCAGTCCGAGCTCTAGTGTTTCCGCTGCCGAGGTCATGGCTACTGCTCCTGGACAAACCCTACCGGCATTCGACATCACCTGGCCCGACTTATGGGAATCATGGGTGGACCAGATCAACTACTACATAGAGCTGCACAAAATGGAGGAAGCGGCCAGAAGAAGGCACTTCTCCTGAGTTTGTGCGGGGTGGAGACTATGCAGCTGATGAAGCGACTCATTGCACCAACCACCCTCGCAAGGGCCACCTACGACCAGCTGGTCAAGGCGAAGCCATCTCGTCTCACACACAGGCACGCGTTCTACATGAGACAGCAGACACACGCTGAATCCACTGCCGAGTATCTTGAGGAGCTCCGTGGATTAGCCCTGATGTGATTTCACGGGGAACCTGGAAGAGATCCTGCTGGACCGCTTCACGGTTGGCGTCCGGAAGGAGAAAATGCGCCGAAAGTTGCTAGCATACGAGGACAAAGGCATCAACCTCGTGAAAGCACTTCGACAGGCAACCGCCTTCGAACAGACGCACACCACCCCTTCCGTGAACCAGGCCGCCACTGCTTCGATCTCAGACGGCTCCGATGAGGAAGGGACACACCAGCTTCGCCACCAGCTGCTCAGCGGGCCGAAAACACCAACCTGACCATGGGCAGCAGAGAAGCCAAGCACCAAGTGCACCAGCTGTGGGGACCCACATGAGCACTGAGACTGCCCCTAGATTGCAGAAGCTGCGGAAAAATGGGCCACATCGCCCGAGCTTGCAGGGCCAGAACCAACAGGAGGCCCCAGTCCGCACACTATGACTCAACAGATGCACACATGATGGCCTCAAACAGTATCCAGGTAATGAACTTGCTCCTAGACATCCCCGAAAAGGTCAAAGTCCAGGTCTTGATCAAAGAGGGTCCCTGCTTGATGGAATTGGACACGGGATCCTCCATCTCCATAATTTAGGAGGAGACCCTTAGTAAACTCTGCCCTCACAACCAGCTGGCCCTCCAGTCCGCGGAGTTCATATTGCAGGACTTTCAAAAGAATCTGGTGCAGATCATGGGGTGGGCGTTAGGGTGGAGTTCAAAAATTTTAAAGGGGACCTGGACATACTTGTAGTGAAGTGCCAGCTCACCACCCTTTTGGGATTGGCGTGGTTTAAGCCCCTGGTAATTAAAATTGTTAGGGCGGACCACATGCAGGCCCACAATTTTGACCAAGTGTGCCGGGAGTTCCTAGAAGTATTCGATGGGGCTCTGGGAACCTACTAGGGGCCATCTATCGCGCTACAGCTGGACCCCACGGTTAGGCCCTTAAGGCTGACAGCTCAGCAGGTTCCGTTTGCGCTTAAGCCAAAAATTGAAGCCAAACTGGACCGCCTCATTGCCCAGGGGGTGCTAGAGCCCATCTCCCACGCCACTTGGGAAACCCGCATAGTCACCGCACTTGAGCCAAACGGGGATGTGCGCATCTGTGCAGACTACAAATGCACAATCAATAAAGCACTACAGTACCCCCCCCATACCCTGCCCCGGTTGTCAGCCATGTCCTCGCCTCCCTGGCCGATTCTAAGATTTTCAGGAAGTTGGATTTGGCCCAAGCATACCAACAACTTCCGATGGATGACCAAACAGCTGAGGCTCAGAACATCGTTACACACCGGGGTGCTTTCAAGGTGCAGAGGCTACAATTTGGGGTCAGCATGGCTTTGGGAATTTTCCAACGCTTAATGGACTCTCTCCTTAAAGGGATTCCCGGAGTACAACTCTTTTTCGATGCCGTTTTGATAGTGGCACCTGACGCCGATGAGTTCTGCTGCTGCCTTCAAGAGGTGCTCTGCAGTTTCCAGAATGCGGGTCTCAATGTGAAGCGGGAGAAGTGCTTGCTTGGGATGCCAAGGGTGGAGTTCCTGTGGTTTGCGGTGGACACCGCGGGAATTTACCCAACGGCCGACAAGACCAGGGTGATAGTCCAGGCCCTGGCCCCCACTTGCAAGGTGGAGCTTCAAAGTTTTTTGGGACTCCTGAACTTTTACTACTCATTCTTGCCCCACAAAGCAGTCCTGGCCGAACCCCTACACAGACTTCTAAATAAGGACACCCCATGGGTCTGGGGAAAAAAGCAGGTCTCAGCCTTCCAGGTAGTCAAGGACATCTTGGTTTCAAATGAGGTACTCCACCATTTTGACGAGTCCCTCCTCGTGATTTTAGCCTGTGATGCTTCCCTTTACGGAGTGGGCGCCGTCCTGGGCCATCAACTCCCAGATGGGAGAGAGGTCCCCGTGGCCTATTACTCTCGGACTTTGAACCAGGCTGAGCGCAACTACGCCCAAATAGACAAGGAGGCATTGGCAATCGTGGCGGGTATATACAAATTCAATGACTACCTGTATGGTAGGCACTTCACGATTGCCACAGACCACAAGCCATTGCTCGGCCTTCTTGCCCCAGACCGCCGGATGCTGCAGATCCTGTCACATTGGGTCCTGCGGTGGAAAGAGTTCATCAACTCCTACACATACAAGCTAGTCTACCGCCCTGGCAAGGCAATGGACCATGCAGACGCCCTCAGCCGCCTTCCGCTGCCGGAGATGGACCCCGATCCGGCCCCGGCCTACCACGTGATGCTTCTGGAGTCTCTACCAGAGCGGCCCCTCCACGCCACTGAGGTTGCCAGGTCCACGGGTAGAGACCACATCCTTGCACGCGTTTCGGACTGGGTGGGGAGGGGTTGACCCATGGGCAAATTGGACGCTAAATGCAGGCCTTTTGTTTCCTGCTGGGAGGAACTCTCCTTACACAAAGGATGTATTCTGTGGGGCAGCAGAGTGGTGGTCTCTCTCCCACTCCGGAAGCAAGTGCTTGAAGCCTTCCACGAGACGCATCCTGGGATAGTGCATATGAAAGCTCTGGCACGGAGCTATGTATGGTGGCCGGGGATGGATGAAGAGATAGATGGGTGGATTAGGAGGTGCCCGCCCTGCCAAGAGTCCCGGCCAACTCTGCCCGGTGCCCCTGTTCACCGCTGGGAATCAGGTGCCATGGTTTTGGCTATACTTAGATTTTGCGGGGCCATACCAGGGGCAAATATTCTTTATCTTGGTGGATACTTACATGAAGTGGCTGAAGGTCATCCCAGTTGCTTCCACCTCCACTGCGGCCGCAGTCAGAGCCTTACAGAGGGTTCTTTGCACCCACAGGATCCTTGACACCGTAGTGACGGACAACGGCACCGCTTTTACCTCCCAGGAGTTCCAGGAATTCCTGAATAGGTACCTCATCTGCCACATATGGTCCACTCCCTTTCACCCTGCAACTAACGGCCAAGCGAAGTGCATGGTTCGCACAACCAAGGAGGCCCTGAATCGCATAGTTCAAGGGGATTGGGACCACCAACTGCCCGCCTTCCTATTTGGGAACAGGATCAACCCTAATGCGGCTACGGGCGTAAGCCCCGCCAAGCTACTCATGGGCAGGAGGCTAGCCACCCAGCTTGATAGGCTACAGCCCGACCGGACCCCGGACCTCCACAGCTCCCCCAAGGGAGCCAACCCCCTAGGGGGGCCACTAGGGGGTTCTTTCCAGGGGATCCGGTCTATGCCAAGAACTTTGCAAGTGGGCCGGAGTGGATACCAGCTCGGGTGTTGTGGCTCATCAGGTCCATTACATACATTATATACATTCTAGTTTGCCATTAGGAAAAAATACATTAAAATATAGTGAAAAATGGCATTTTCTACCTGTTGCTGAGGAGCTAATTCTAGGGTTGCCAGGTCCAACTCAAGAAATTTCTGGGGACTTTGGGGGGTGGAGCCAGAAGATTTGGGGGGTGGAGGCAGGAGCAAGGGTGTGACAAGCATCATTGAACTCCAAAGGGAGTTCTGACCATCACATTTAAAGGGACCACACACCTTCTAAATGCCTTCCCTTCATTGGAAATAATGAAGAAAAGGGGCACCTTCTTTTGTGGCTTATAGAACTGGATCCCCTGGTCCAATCCTTTTGAAACTGGGAGGGTGTTTTGAGGAGAGGCATTGGATGCTATGCAGAAAATGTGGTGCCTCTACCTCAAAAAAATAGTCCCCCAGAGCCTCAGATACCTGCAGATCAATTCTCCATTATACCGTCGGTCTCCATAGGGAATAGTGGAGTGCCCAGCAGACATTTACCACCCACCCACCCTCTGCTTTTTCTAATGACCCTGAAGCGGGGGTGAAGCCTCCAAACTGGAGGGTCCTCTGCCCCCACCTGGGGATTGGCAACCCTGTATGGAGGGTGGACTCTACAGCTTTGCACCCCACTGACATCCCTGTCCTCTGCAGGCTCCATCCCCAAATCTCCAGAAGAAGAAGAAGACTGCAGATTTATACCCCACCCTTCTCTCTGAATCAGAGACTCAGAGCGGCTTACAATCTCCTATATCTTCTCCCCCCACAACAGACACCCTGTGAGGTGGGTGGGGCTGAGAGAGCTCTCCCAGAAGCCGCCCTTTCGAGAACGACTCCAACAAGAGCTATGGGTGACCATACCAGCAGCTGAAGGTGGAAGAGTGGGGAATCAAACCTGGTTCTCCCAGATAAGAGTCCGCATACTTCACCATGACACCAAACTGGCTCTCCCAGGAGTTTCTTACCCTGGATCTGGCAACCCAATTCCCCCGCATCCCCCACCGTTGGCCAGTACGGGATTGTGCCAGCCAGTGAACGCGGCACAAGGATTTACTTGGCTGCTGAACGGCTCCAATTTTAACAAAAGCTTCTCTGCTCATGACATGACCTTCAACTCTTCCCGGTCTAGCCCGATTCCAGTTCAGTGGGGCCAGATTAAAATATAAGAAGGTCACGCAGAGTTTAGCGCCCGACCCAGTCCAGCTTGCCATGCCGTTTGCTTCGGTGTTAATTAAAATGTGAGAGATTGTTGCAACGGAGGAGGCACATTCATGAATGCCATTTCCACTTCCTAAGACAAGAAAAGGCTACTTGATCAAAGGCCGCCTTAGGACTCGATATAACTGTCATTCTCTAGTAACCTAGCTCTGCTTTTTACAGCGGCAAATAGATGGGAAAAAGCAATAATAGTAAATCAGCTTTCTGTAGGAAAGGATATCTAGCAGGGATGGTGAAACAGTGGCTCGGGAGCCGCATGTGGCTCTTCCACACATATTCTGTGGCTCTCAAAGCCCCCGCCACCCCATTAGCTGGCTTGGAGAAGACATTTCTCTCTTTAAAGCTCCAACCCCAAAGTTGCTTTCTTTCCACCTCTCCCTCTTCCCATCTTCCTTCCTCCCTGTCTTGTGGCTCTCAAACATCTTACTTTTATGTCTTGCAGCTCTTTAACATCAGTGTCCAAATTCAGTCATAAAAGGACATGCATGGGATTAAGAAACAAAGATTGCATGTCCTTTTATGACAGCCGTATGAATTTGGACAGCCATATGGACACTGAGTTCACTGATGCTTGTTAGCACGATATCCACCAATAGATTTGTCTGTAAGATGGGACTGAGTACTTAGGATATTCTATGGACTGCTTGGGTTATAAGTATTACAGTAAAGCTTGTTGTAATTTTCAATAATTATCCATAGTAATTCTGATCACAACATTTATTTGTTATCAGGGCTTTTTTTTGAGCAGGAGTATACAGTAACGCTGGGGAAGGCCTGGGCAAACCACTCCGTAAAAAGTCTGCCGTGAAAACGTCATGAACGCAACGACACCCCAGAGTCGGAAACGACTGGTGCTTGCACAGGGAACGACCTTGACCTTTGTACAATAACACAGTCCCGGCTGGCTTGGCATCAGGGGGTGTGGCTTGACATGCAAATGAGTTCCTGTTGGGCTTTTTCTACAAAAAACCCTGAGTGAAACAATGGTGAGGAGCCCCCAAAGAAGGCTCATTGGGGAGGGACGGTGGCTCAGTGGTAGAGCATCTGCTTGGGAAGCAGAAGGTCCCAGGTTCAATCCCTGGCATCTCCAAAAAAGGGTCCAGGCAAATAGGTGTGAAAAACCTCAGCTTGAGACCCTGGAGAGCCGCTGCCAGTCTGAGAAGACAATACTGACTTTGATGGACCAAAGGTCTGATTCAGTATAAGGCAGCTTCATATGTCCATATGTCCAAGGCGCCCCTGTCCTTCATTATTTCCAATGGAAGGAAGGCATTGAAAAGGCGTGCGGTGCCTTGAAATGGGATGGCCAGAACTCCCTGTGGAGTTCAATGATGCGTGTCACACCCTTGCTCCTGGCTCCACCCCCAATGTCTCCTGGCTCCACCCCCCCAAAGTCGCCTGGCTCCACCCCCAAAAGCCCCCATGTATTTCTTGAATTGGACCTGGGAACCGTTCTTGGCAAACTTGGACTGTTCAGTTAGACTCAAGTCCATGGCACCTTAGAGACCTAGAAGGGCTTCTACTGGGGCTGTCAGATCTCTGGGCAACCTGGGGAGATGGAGGGGTAGGGTTGCCAGATCCAGGAGCCTGGGGAGAACAGGGACCTCACTGGGGTACAAAGCCACAGAGTCTACCTCCCCAAACATCCCTCGTCTTCAGGGGAAACTGATCTCTGTAGTCTGGAGATGAGCTGTCATTCCAGGGGATCCCCAGGTCTAGAGTTGCCAAGGCCAATTCAATAAATATCTGGGAGCCAGGAGACGTTGGGGGTGGAGCCAGGAGAAAGGTTGTGACAAGCACAATTGAGCTCCGAAGGGAGTTCTGGCCATCACATTGAAAGGGACTTTGCACCTTTTAAATGCCTTCCCTCCACTGGAATGAAGGATAGGGACACTTACTTTTGGGGCTCATAGAATTAGACCCCTTGGTCCAATCTTTTTAAAACATGGCGGTTCCTTTGGGGAGAGGCGTTGGATGCTGTGCTGAAAATTTGGTGCCTCTACTTCAAAAAATAGTCCCCCCAGAGCCCCAGATACCTGCGGATCAGTTCTCCATTATTTCCTTTGGGAATCAGTCTCCATAGGGAATAATAGAGTGCCCAGCAGATATTTCTCTCCCCCCACCCCCGCTTTCTGATGACCCTGAAGCAGGGGCGGGCTCCAGACTGGGAGATCCCCTGCTCCTACCTGGGGATTTGCAACCCTACCCAGGTCCCACCTGGAGGCTGGCATCCCTAGCTTCTATGCATGTCTAGGAAAGGGAGTTTTGAGTCTCAAAAACTTCTGCCCTGACGCTACCGCCATTCGGTTTGGTGTAGGGGTTAAGCGCACAGGGTTTGATCTGGGAGAACCAAGTTTGATTCCCCACTCCTTCCCATAAAACTGCTGATGTGACCTTGACTCAGTCACAAGTTCTCGCAGAGCTATTCCTCTCAAGAGCAGTTTCTGTCAGAGCTCTCTCAGCTCCGCCTACCTCTCAGGGTGTCTGTTGTGGGGAGGGGGAAGGGAAAAGGAGATTGTAAACTGCTCTGGGACTCCTTCGGGTAGCGAACGGTGAGGTATAAATCCAGTCTCCTCTTCCTACAGGTATTTCCCATCCCAGAGCTGGCAACAGGGCCGGGCCTGCCCTTTGGCAAACTAGGCAACTGGCTAGAGCGCCAGCCTTCTGGGGGGTGCCAGTCTAGGGCCAGCCCTCGCTGGCAAACCCTATCAAAGGTATTGAACTGTGGATCTGAGAAGTCAAATCATTCTCTCTCAGATCCCGTTTCCCATGACTTTGACAATGACTGCAAACTGGCATTTCACTGTGTGTCTAAAGGGTATGTGGGCAAAACAAAACTCTCCTTATGAAGCAGCAGATATTGCAGGGGTGGTCGATGTTGACCCTGTGACCCATTGCAAAAGGGGCCTCTTCTCCGTTGTTGTTAAATGCAGTCTTTCCCCCCTCCAGAAGGCGAATCATGTGCCAGATGACTGGTAGGAGGATGAATCAGAAGATAAAGAAATGTCTATTTGTTACATACCCTATGTTTCGGGCAGTCCCTTGGGGAACGCTGGAACATGTAGTTCCGAGAAGAAGAGGGGCAACAGAGTTTTAAGGAGAATCCCCGGCATCCTCAACAAAATACGATTCCCTTAATTCTTTGCAGAAAGTTCTAACTGTTCAAACCTGTGTAGAAGTCAGGAGTAACAGTTTGGTGTAGTGGTTACGTGTGTGGACTCTTATCTGGGAGAACCAGGTTTGATTCCCCACTCCTCTACTTTTAGCTGCTGGAATGGCCCTGGGTCAGCCATAGGTCTCTCAGAGCTGTCCTTGAAAAGGCAGCTTCTAGGAGAGCTCTCTCAGCCCCACCCACCACACAGGGTGTCTGTTGTGGGGGAGGAAGGTAAAGGAGATTGTAAGCCACTCTGAGACTCTGATTCAGAGAGAAAGGTGGGGTATAAATCTGCAGCCTTCTTCTTTTTTTATAACCAACGTGGGCCAAGGAGAGAGTTCATCTTGGCAGTCAGCAGAGAGGAAGAGGACTTATTGGCAGCCAGGAGGCCCAACCAGCATACAACAATATGTCTACCTCACTGCCCACATGATCGGGAAGTGATGTCATTACATCTGGGACACTGGGCGGACCACTCTAGTATTTAGGCAAAACCACTATGATAAATTTGGCTTCCACCGGAGTTTTTGTCCAAATACCAGAGCGTCACCCCAACATCCTGGATGTGACGACATCACTTCCAGGTCATGTGAGCAATGATGTAGTCACATCGCTGCATGTCAGATGGCTCTCCCTCTTTTTTGGGATAAGTTCCGCCCTAGCTCCCACGGGCCAGCTGATCAGTGGTGGTGTACAGAGCTTTTCTGTAGAAAAAGCCCAGCAGGATCTCATTTGCATATTAGGCCACACGCCCTGATGCCAAGCCAGCAAGAACTGCTTAGGGATCATAAGAGAGCAGGATTGCAACTACTGGGTCTATCCCTTGACGTCTGCCTGTTCTGCGAAAGAGCTGGACAGGTCCTATTAATGATGGTTGTATCTATGCATGCAATTGGGCAAGCACTCTGAACAGGGTTACCGGTTGCATAAAGAGAGACCACCCAAGTACAACTTACAGGCTTGCTGGGACATAGAATCATAGAGTTGGAAGGGACCTCTGGGGTCATCTAGTCCAACCCTCTGCACAATGCAGGAAACTCACAAATACCTCCCCCTAAATTCACAGGATCTTCATTGCTGTCAGATGGCCATCTAGCCTCTGTTCAGAAACCTCCAAGGAAGGAGAGCCCACCACCTCCCAAGGAAGCCTGTTTCACTGAGGAACCGCTCTAACTGTCAGGAAGTTCTTCCTAATGTTGAGCCGAAAACTCTTTAGATTTAATTTCAACCCATTGGTTCAGGTCCTACCTTCTGGGGCCACAGAAAACAATTCCACACCATCCTCTCTATGACAGCCCTTCAAGTACTTGAAGATGGTGATCATATCAAGTACTTGAAGATGGGTCATGTGTGTCTTCATCTGAACATGTGAATAGTTCTCAGATCTTCTCCCTCTAACCTCTCAATAGTCTTGTCTCGTCTGTGCGTATGTGAATGAATATCATTCATTTAAGGCTGTTGAGTTAGTGCTGATTCATTATTTTTAAAAGGTCAGGGAAGAATGGTCCCCTGGCTACAACCCTTCCAAAAAAAAAAAAATCCATTCAGTGAAATCCAATAAAGACGTAGATTTCTGTTTCTGCTGTATTTTCGGGGTCATTCATCTGGCTTTCTTTCTCCTCTGCCCCCAGGGTGAATGTTCCCAGAAGTGCTATTACATATTCATCATCGAGACCGTCTGCGTGGCTTGGTTCTCGCTTGAGTTCTGCCTCCGGTTCATTCAGGCCAAGAGCAAATGCCAGTTTTTCAAGGGCCCCTTGAACATTATCGACTTCTTGGCCATCTCCCCTTATTACGCTTCCCTGGTCATACTGGACGACGAATCCACCGAGGACGACAACAGGCCGAGCGGGAACTCATACATCGAGAAGGTGGGTCTGGTGTTACGGGTCTTACGTGCCTTGAGGATACTCTATGTTATGCGCCTTGCCAGGCACTCTCTGGGCTTACAGACGTTGGGCCTCACGGTTCGGCGATGCACACGGGAATTCGGCCTGCTCTTGCTGTTTTTGTGCGTGGCTGTCACCCTCTTTTCCCCCCTGGTCTACCTTGCGGAAAACGAATCCGGGAAAGTCTTGGAGTTTACAAGCATCCCTGCCTCCTATTGGTGGGCTATCATCTCCATGACGACAGTGGGGTACGGGGACATGGTACCGAGGAGTGTTCCGGGTCAGATGGTGGCTCTCAGTAGCATTCTAAGTGGGATTCTAATTATGGCGTTCCCGGCCACTTCGATATTCCACACCTTCTCTCACTCTTACTCCGAGCTGCGAAGGGAGCATGAGAGATTACAGTCCCGGATAACGAGGATAAAAAACGCCAATACATCCATCGAAAGTGACACCCTCAATGAGAGTGAAAGCTTCATTCTGGAAACAACCATGTCACCTATCAAGTACGTTTATAAAGGATAATGAATAGCCTTGCTGCAAGATACCCTTTTTTTAAAAAAAAGAAGCCTGCATACTGCAATGCACCAAGCGGCAAGACCCTCCGAGGCCTGCGATTCAACCATTTGCAATGCAATTGCTTCTGCTACGAAAAATAAATAAATAAATGTGCAAAGTCAGTCCGGGTGAACCCACAGCTTCAAGCGCATTGCTCAGAAGAAACAGATGCTTGAGCAACGTTGGTGGGAGGCGGCAGGATGCAAAGGGGGGGGGGAGGGGGAATCTAGCAAACCTTGATGTCAGGCAAGTTCTTGGTAGAAAGCAGGCACACTGAGACCCACCAAGTGATGGGCCCGATACTATCAGAGACGGGGCAGTTAAGGTTCACTTCCCTTTCACTGGGTGTAGGAACAAGAAAATGATTCAAAATCGGGAAGGCTGAAATACTGCCTTCAAACAGGAAAGGAGGTGAACATCAGGACAGTTTGGTATGGGAAAGCATAAACATGCAGGGATGCGCTGTCAAGCCGCAATCAGCTTCCCACGGTAACCCCGTCCATGGGCTTTCAAGGCAAGTGAGATGCAGAGAGGGGTTGCCCAGGGCTTTTTTTGGGGGGGGAGCAGAAACTCCTTTGCAGAGCTAGTTTGGTGTAGAGCTAGTTTGGTGTAGAGCTAGTTTGGTGTAGTGGTTAAGTGGAGAGTGGTGTAGTGGTTAAGTGGTGGTGTAGTGGTTAAGTAGTGGTGTAGTGGTTAAGTGGTGGAGAGCTAGTTTGGTGTAGTGGTTAAGTGTGCGGACTCTTATCTGGGAGAACCGGGTTTGATTCCCCACTCCTCCACTTGCACCTGCTAGCATGGCCTTGGGTCAGCCATAGCTCTGGCAGAGGTTGTCCTTGAAAGGGCAGCTGCTGTGAGAGCCCTCTCCAGCCCCGCCCACCTCACAGGGTGTCTGTTGTGGGGGAGGAAGGTAAAGGAGATTGTGAGCCGCTTTGAGACTCTTCGGAGTGGAGGGCGGGATATAAATCCAATCTTCTTCATATTAGGCCACACCTTTCTTATGGAGCCAATCCTCCAAGAGCTGACAGGGCTTTTATTACAGGGCCTACTGTACGCTCTTGGAGGACTGGCCACGTCAGGGATGTGTGGCCTAATATGCAAAGGAGTTCCTGCTACAAAGAAAGCCCTGGGATTGCCATTGTCTTCTCCTGCAGAGCCTTCTTTGGTGGTCTCTCATTCAAGTGCCAACCTTGCTTAGCTTTGGGAAGCTGACAAAAATAGGCTATACCATGCCACCTTCCAAAGCGCACCTAGGCATAAAGAATACATAGGGTTGCCACCTCTGGGTATGGAAATACCTGGAGATGTTGGGGGCGGAGCCTGGGGAGGGACTTCTACTGAGTATAACGTCATAGAGCCCACCCTCCAAAGCAATTGTTTTCTTCAGTAGAATTCATCTTAGTTATAGTTAGTGGGAGATCTCCAGAAGGCAAGCGTAAGTTGTAGCTGAGGGATAGATCACAAAGAGTCTCAGGTTCTCTAGTTAAAAGATCTCATGGGCAGCTAATCGGAATGATGGTACTCTGCCTGAGACACTAGAGAGCTGCTGCCGGTCGGAGTAGGCAATACTGAATTTGTCTGACCAATGGTCTGAAGCGCCATGTGGTTCTGTGGTTGTTGCTGCCTTAGAGTGGCGTTACTTCATTTTTTATGGGGAGGAACCATGTCTTGGTAGTAGAAGATCACACATAGTAAGTGTTAGGACTGGCAAGCCCCTGGTCTGCGTGGGGGTTCCCCCGCCCAGGAGGTTCCCAATCCACTGGTCCACGTTGGGCCGGCGGGGGGAACCTCTGCCTATGTCGCTGCCGCAATGATGTCACCCAGAAGTGACGCTGTCGAAATGGTGGTGCGTGTTCGGTGCCGCTCTAGGAATTTCTGGGGAAACTCTATGGTTTTTCCGGACGCTCTAGCCATTTGGGAGGGAAGACTCTATGGTACAATAGATCCCATAGAGTTTTTTACCTCCCAAATGGCTAGAGCATCTGGGAAAACCATAGAGTTTCCCCGGAAATGCCTAGAGCGCGCACTGGCATTTTGATGATGTCATTTCTGGGTGACGTCATTACGTCGCGCACCCTTTGCACGCACGCGGAAGTCCTCCACTATGGGAAGCAGGGGATTTGGAAACCCTAGTAAGTATTGGGGGAAATTGTTCTCTGCTTGAGGTCCTGTAAGCAGAGCTGGATCGGGGGTGGGGGGGCGCCAAATTGGGTATGGAGCCCATTGTATTCTATGGGACCATAAGATAGAATGGCCCATAAGGGGGCGCCATTTTTTTTAATTTTGCCCCCCCCCTCAAAAAACACATCGATCCGGTCCTGCCTGGAAGGCACAGTTAGCTTGAATGGCTAATAAGGAGCAAGATAGTCCAAGACAGTCTAACTCAGTTTCATATGGTCACATGACAGTGAGACATTTGCAACAAGCCCCTTTCAGAGATGGATCAGGGCACAACTTTCCGCATAGTTCTGCAGACCACATTTTCCGCGACAATTTGCTTACAACGGTTTTATTTTATTCAAAATATGTACTAGCTGCCTTTCTTCTTTACAGAGCTCAAGGCAGCTTACAAGATAAAAAAAAATACACAAAAGAGCATTAAAAATGCATAAAACCAAAATGTCAAAAATCACAATTTAGGATTGCTTTAATCCAAGGCGATCGTAAATAAAACCCCCTTCTATTGCCTCCTAAAGATCAAAAGAGAGGGGGGCCAGGTGCACCTCCCTGGTGGAAGGTTGTTTCATAGTCACGGGGCTATCACAGAGAAGGCTACCACCGAAAGCTTTTGTGATTAATGGAACGCTCAAGAGGGCCTTTCCCTGTGATATTAATTTTTTGGCAGGAAACTCAGCATTGAGGAATTCCACAGTGAAGTGCAGTTCCCAAGCCTGGGAGATGGCATCCTGCCCATTCAGAGCAGTTCAGGAGTCGAAAAAGCTCGTGTGAAATTGTAATCTTTTCTGTGTTCTGATTTTCCTCACTTATGGGCAGGGATAGAATTCTAGCAGGAGCTCCTTTGCATATTAGGCCACACCTGATATCAATCCTTCAAGAGCTTACAAAAAAGCTTTGTAAGCTCTTAGAGGATTGGCTACATCAGGGGTGTGTGGCCTAATATGCAAAGGAGCTCCAGCTGGAATTCCATTCCTGCTTGTGGGTTCCCTTTGCTTCATATGTGTGTTTGTGTGTGTGTATGTTTCTGTTCTGCATGTGTTTTGCCCCTCTAGTGGTCGATTCAATATTGCATTGATTTATGTCTGGAATGAAAACCTGCTTAAATCTGCAGGGAGATATGCTGGACATAAATCGATGGAATATTGAATTAACCACTAGACAGAGCAAAAAATGTGCAGAACTGGAGGGCGGGGGAGACCATGAAGCAACAGGAACACACAAGGGAAGAAACTGATAATGCGGAAAGGCCCTGTAGGTACAATTTGTTTAAAACACCAACCTGCTGATGTAGTGAGAAAAATACCATGCTTGCAAAGGTGGTACAGTTAGGAGAACAATCTTGATTAGATATAATATTTGCAAGTTATGTTCAGGGCAGGGGTTGATCTAGTTGAGAGATCCAATAGGAAAGCTGAACTGGGCAGGGATCAAAGCCTCCAAAACGTGAAAAGTTCTACAGATCTATCCTAGCTGGCAGTCAGCATTGGGTGTCTTGGATCCCAGTTTCAGTGGGATCAAAGCCTCCAAAACATGAAAAGTTCTACAGATCTATCCTAGCTGGCAGTCAGCATTGGGTGTCTTGGATCCCAGTTCCAGTGTTACTGTATAAGTGCTCTGAGCAACCCCTCTGAAGGTCATCTGACCATAACATTTGGCAGATTCTGCCTTTTGTTCTCCGCCAATATTTGCATCACACTGATTAGACAAATGGCAACATAGTTCCCATTTGGGAGGAGGAGGATGGCTTTCACCAGCTCCAGCTGAGTGTTGTTTCTTCAGGTTCCGTTGAGTCTTCAGATGCCCTTTGTAACCATCCATGATGCCAAAGCATTAGAACAGGCTCCTCTCGGTCAGGGGCGGCCAAATGTGCTTCAAGACGGGGCGTCAAGAGTCATACAATATTTGTGAAAGAGACACACGTGGCTCCCGAGCCACAGTTTGGCCACCCCTGCTCTAAGTCTTCTTATATATTTACCTGGCCATTGGCCACAATGCCAAATGAATCAAGCATATCAAAGAGTTCTCAATGCAGCTCTGTGTCCCCAAAGGCAAAGGCAGAAACGCACGACCTGCAGAAGCTTTTAAACCCCATCTATACCTCTGCAAGGGTTACCCAGTAAACTACCAGCTGATGTGAGGGAATACAAACACACACACACACCCCAGACGAGAGCGTGCTTCGAAATGCAATGTACCTTCTGTATAGTTTTCACATTAGCTGACAAATTTTCTTACGTCTGATTTATTGAGATAATGAAGAAGAAATTAAAAAAGCAAAAAAACAGAATAAACGGCTGGTTTATTTGAGTTGTAATGACATCTGGCATCGTAAAGGTGCTTAAAAACTTCTGGTAATTGTCAACAGACATAAATCCCTGATTCAGGTGCAGTAAGCAAACCACACTGAGCTCACTACTAGAAGCTGATGTCAAAAAATAATATCAAAAAAGTTATTATAGCATTGGAAAAAGTGCAGAAAAGGGCAAGTAGAATGATTCAGGGGCTGAAACACTTTCCCTATGAAGAAAAGTTAAAACGCTTGGGGCTCTTTAGCCTGGAGAAATGTTGACCGCGGGGTGACATGATAGGGGTTTACAAGATTATGCGTGGGACAGAGAAGGTAGTGAAAGAAGTACTTTTCTCCCTTTCTCACAGTACAAGAACTCATGGGCACTCAATGAAATTGCTCTTGGTTAGAAGTGATAAAAAGAAGTACTTCTTCACCCAAAGGGTGATTAACATGTGGAATTCACTGCCACAGGAGGTGGTGGTGGCTACAAGCATAGACAGCTTCAAGAGGGGAATGGATAAGCATATGGAGCAGAGGTCCATCAGTGGCTATTAGCCACAGCTTATTGTTGGAACTCTGTCTGGGGCAGTGATGCTCTGTATTCTTGTGCTTGGTGGGGGGGGGCACAGTGGAAGAGCTTCTAGCCCCACTGGTGGACCTCTTGATGGCACTTGGGGTTTTTGGTCACTGTGTGACACAGAGTGTTGGACTGGATGGGCCATTGGCCTGATCCAATGTGGCTTCTCTTATGTTCTTTCATGCTTCTTAGGTAGGGTTGCCAGCCTCCAGGTGACGCCTGGAGATCTCCCACTTTTACAACTGATCTCCAGCTGGCAGAGATCAGCTCCCCTGGAGAAAATGGCTGCTTTGGAGGGTGGACTCTATGGCATTGGACCATACTGAAGCCCCTCCTCTCTCCAAACCCCACCCTCTCCCAGATCTACCCCCAACGTCTCCAGGTATTTTCCAACACAGACTTGGCAACCCTATATCTAACCCATGCCTCTGACATCACCATGGTTTCACACAGGGCTTTTTGTAGAAAAAGCTCAGCAGGGATCATTTAGGCCACACCCCCTGCCACCAAGCCAGTCAGAACTATTCCTGTGTGTTCCTGCTAAAAAAAAAAAGCCCTGAGTGATACATGAAATGGGGCAAAATTACAGAGTAGGATCCAATTTACAACCAAATCTATCCAGTAGAATTTGGGGGTGGAGCTTGGGAGGGTGGAGTTTAGGGAGGAGAAAGACTTTGGTAGGGTATAAAGCCATGCAGTCCGCTTTCCAGAGCAGCCATTTTCTCCAGGAGAAGTGGAATAAATATTTTAAATAAAAAAATAAATCCATTAACGAGTTATTTATGTAGTCAGGAGATCAGCTGCAGTTCCAGGAGATCACCAGCCCCCACCTGGAGGCTGGCAACCCTAGCTCATGGTGGTCTGGGAATAAGCACCAACAGTGTAAGAAGAAGAAGAAGAAGGGACTGGAGTTCTGTCAGAGGCTGGTGGCTCCTTGCAACATCTGTTCCGACAGCCTCCTTCTGATATGTTCGGACGGTGCCACAGCACTGCTTTTCTTAGACTGCGCCTTTGGTTCTGCTGTTCGGAAAGTAGCAATATGTCGAAAGGAACATTCAGTCCTTGCGTCGTTTCATTCATCTTGGTACAGGCAGTTATGGCTTCAGATGTGGTTTCAGACTCAAGCGCCGTTGCTCATGGCGGTGCATAACTGGGCTTAATTAAAAGAGCAGTTCAGGCGTCTGGCAAAACAGTTCCACGGAGCCAAAAGGGCTGCTGGTTGCAGTGCCTTCAAGGGATCTTTTCCCACATTGCAATCTTTTAAAAAGCCATCAGGAGTCTCTGCTGTGTTTCTTAGCTTGGGAAGACATCTAACCTCTTAGAACCACGGCCAGCATCCCCATATGCTAGGGTTGCCAAGTCCAGTTCAAGAAATATCTGGGGACGTTGGGGGTGGAGTCAGGAGACTTTGGGGTGGAGCCAGGAGACATTGGGGGTGGAGCCAAGATCAAGGCTGTGACAAGCATAATTGAACTCCAAAGGGGGTTCTGGCCATCACAGTTAAAGGGACTGCACACCTTTTTCAATGCCTTCCTTCCATAGGAAATAATGACGGATAGGGGCACTTTTTGGGGTTCATAGAATTGGACTCCCTGGGCCAATCTTTTTTGAAACTTGGGGGGGTATTTTGGGGGGAGGCACTGGATGCTATACTGAAAATTAGGTGCCTCTTCCTAAAACAACAGCCCACCCAGAGCCCTAGATACCCGTGGATCAATTTTCTATTATTTCCTATGGGAATGTCTCCACAGGGAATAAGAGAGTTCCCAGCAGACATTTCCCTCCCCTCCTCCCGCTTTCTGATGACCCTGAAGCGGGGGGTGGGCCTCCAAACCAGGGAATCCCCTGCCCCCACCTGGGGATTGGCAACCCTACCATATGCCCAGGGTTTCTGTAAGGTTCCCCTGCTAGGGTTGCCTGGTTCTCCCTGGCCACTGGTGGGGAATGGAAAGCAGGGTTGCCAGCTCCAGGCTGGGAAATTCCTGGAGATTTGGGGAGGACAGGGACCTCATTGGGGTACAATGCCAGAGTCCCGCCCTCCAAAGCTGCCATTTCTTCCAAGGGCTTTGTGAAGCACAATGTGCAGGGCTGTTTTTTTGTAGCAGGAGCTCGGTTGCATATTAGGCCACACCCCCTGATGTAGCCAATCCTCCAAGAGCTTATAGTAGGCCCCGTTAGAAGAGTCCTGTAAGCTCTTGGAGGAATGGTTACATAAGAGAGGTGTGGCCTAATATGCAAAGGAGGTCCTGCTAGAATTCCTGACAGGGCTCTTCGTACAGGGCCTACTGGAAGCTCCAGGAGGATTGGTTACATCAGGGGGTGTGGCCTAATATGCGAAGAAAGTCCTGCTACAAAAAAAAAAAAAAAGCCCTGACGATGTGTGTTAGTTTTTATCTAAATCATTTTTAAAAACATGGTTCACAGGAAAACCTCTTCAGCATATGAAGCACACATGATCCAGTACATCCAAAAATGCGAAACATGTTAGGGACACTGAAAGAACACCCATGGAAGTTCAAAATCCAATGTTGTTCTTTCCAAAATGTGACAAAAGTCCTTAAATCAGTTAATCGTGGTCATGGGACAACACGCATCCTCGGCACTGAAGCATGTTTCTGCGTCTTCTATTAAGACACATCTCCTTTCTGTCAACAGAAAAGGATTTCTTATGGTAACTATATCAAATAACCAAAAAACAATAGGCTTCCAATGATTACTGGAAGATGGTATCATACGATGCTGTGATATAGGCTATCCTGTGGTGTTTTCCTGTATTTTCTATTATTTCCTCCAGGAGAACTGATCTGTCTGGAGACTAGCTGCTGCTGCTGCTTCTTCTTCTAGAAAAAGCACTCTGGAATAAGATGCAGAGGACCTGACTCTGTCCTTGACTCTCTTCAAGTCAGGGAAGAAGATTCGCGGCATTACCAATGGCTCAGTCCCCTCTTTACTTTATAGAAAAAGAAGAGTTGTTTTTTATACCCCACTTTTCTCTGCCTGAAGAAGTCTCAAAGCAGTCTGCAATGGCCTTCCTTTCCTCTCCCCATACTTCAAAGCAGCCATTTTCTCCAGGGGAACACATCTCTGTCACCTGCAGACGGACAACCCTAACACAGAGGGCGTTTTCGCACTCACCTTAATCAGCAGCGACCCCCTCTTCACCGCGCAGGATCTGCGCGGATTTCGCACTAATTGCCGCAGAGCACCCGGAAGAGCCGGAAAGTCCCGGCGCTTTTGCGGCGCAAACGGAAATTGGGTTTTGGCGGTTTCCATTTGCGCCGCAAAAGCGCCGGGACTTTCCGGCTCTTCCGGGTGCTCCGCGGCAATTAGTGCGAAATCCGCGCAGATCCTGCGCGGTGAAGAGGGGCGTCGCTGCTGATTAAGGTGAGTGCGAAAACGCCCAGAGTGATGATCATTATATCCAGGACTTTTTTGTAGCGGACCTCCTTTGTATATTAGGCCACAACCTCCTGATGTAGCTAATCCTTTAAGAGCTTACAGGACTCTTAGTATAGGGCCTACTGTAAACTCTTGGGGGATTGGCTACATCAGGAGGGTGTGGTCTAATATGCAAAGAAGTTCCTGCTACAAAAAATGCCCTGATTATATCGAGTACTAATTCTTTGCACCAAGTATTCCTTCTCAGAGAGTCAAAACGCACACACATCTACGGTACAATGAATAGGACGCAGGGGCTTCCGTCCGTATAATTAAGTGTGCCAGTCAAATGGGTATGAGTATTGATTTGAAAAATAATTACAAGTAATTATGTGGAGGAGTTTTTGAAGGAAACGGTAGATGGGGGTGGCGATGGGGGATTGTACAAAGAGGGAATAGGTGACTGTGAGTGAAATAGCATCGGTGACTTAACAAAGACTTTTGCATTTCTGAGCAGAATTGTTATCTTGTGTCTAACACAGCATGACCGATTCTCTTGCACAGATCAGCTCAAGCGCTGCTGTGCTGTAAAACCCACAGATAGACGGCTTCGGGAGAGCCAGCTGCCTCGGTTAAGGCTGGGAGAAAGAGAGCAAGAAATAAATCAGCTTTAAATTGTCTCCCAGAGGAACCGAAGGCACCAGCAGGATTCGCCTTTAAATGCACCTCACTGAAGTATTTTTTTGCGGCAACAGCTCAGACCTGAAATAATCGTCCATTTTCTGAAGGCAGCTATACAATTGGAGCTTACATCACCAGCTTTGCATCCGTTCCAACAGCACAGCTGCCATTTTTAGCCTAGCATATTTTAGAACTTTGCACCAAGTTCTTACATGAGGGTGGTGGTGGGGGGGGAGTCCATCTGAGCTCAGCATTGCCATTGAGGGAGTCCCTTCCAGAGAGGTCCCTTACCTCCTATTCATCTTCTCCCTGACTGAGCCTGCGCTGCAAGAACTAGGTATTGTATCACCTTCCAGAGCCAGTTTGGTGCAGTGATTAAGTGCGTGGCCTCTTATCTGGGAGAACCGGGTTTGATTCCCCACTCCTCCACTTGCAGCTGCCGAAATGGCCTTGAGTCAGCCATGGTTTTCGCAAGAGTTGTCCTGGCAGCTTCTTGGAGAGCTCTCTCTCCCACCCACCTCACAGGGTGTCTGTTGTGGGGGGAGAAGATATAGGAGATTGTAAACCGCTCTGAGTCTCTGATTCAGAGAGAAGGGCGGGGTATAAATCTGCAGTCGTCTTCTTCTTCCCCCTCCCTACCTATCAGCTAACATCTGTAATTCCTCGTATATGCTTGAAATGCTTTGATTGGGATGTAACTATTTAAAATCATTTCCAATAATAAAACCCATTAACTCAACCAAGGGTTTCAGTGATCGAGCTAGGGTTGCCAAGTCCAATTCAAGAAATATCTGGGGACTTTGGGTGTGGAGCCAGGAACAAGGGTGTGACAAGCATAACTGAACTCCAAAGGGAGTTCTGGCCATCACATTTAAAGAGACAGCACACCTTTTCAATTCCTTCCTTCCATAGGAAATAATGAAGGATAGGGGCACCTTCTTTTGGGGCTCATAGAATTGGACCCCCTGGTCCAATCTTTTTGAAACTTGGGGGGTATTTTGGGGAGAGGCACTAGGTGCTATACTGAAAATATGGTGCCTCTACCTCAAAAAACAGCCCCCCCCAGAGCCCCAGATACCAGCAAATCAATTCTCCATGATTTTCTATGGGAATAAATCTCCATAGGGAATAATAGAGTTCCCAGCAGACATTTCCCTCCCCTCCCCCCGCTTTCTGACGACCCTGAAGCGGGGGGAGGGTCTCCAAACCAGGGGATGCCCTGCCCCCACCTGGGGATTGGCAACCCTAGGTCGAGCTCCGTAAACACTGACCGAATTCCCACTTACCTCACCTTTCGCAGAGCCTACAATTTTGAGCTAAGAAAAATAACATTCCCCCAATAAAAGCTGGCTGAGGTAACAGATTACGTTGCCATTGTAGTTCGAATTTCCCAAATGGGAATGGCCAGAACCGCAGGCGGGACTCCTTGCATGACATTTAGAAAACCCTTCCATGTCTGCAGTGGTTCAAGGAGATCAGTTGTCAATTTAGACCACTTTGCAGTGAATTAAAGGGAAGATGCAGGTTGCCAACTCCGGGTTGGGAAATTCCTGGAGATTTGAGGATGGCGCCTGAGGAGAGTACAGTTGGGGGAGGGGATGGGTCTCAGCAGGATATGATGCCAGAGAGCCCATCCTCCAAAGCAGCCATTTTGTCCCAGGGGAACTGATTTCTGCTGTCTTGGGGTTGCCAGCCCCCCCCCCCCGCCACCAACGGGAGATAGAGAGTGAGGATGTCCAGATACAGGTTGGAGAACTCCTGGAGATTTGGGGATGGAGCCTGGGGAAGACAGAGGCCTCAGTGGGGTGCAACGCCGCAGAGTCCACCCTCCAATTTTCTCCAGAGGAACTAATTCTATCTAGTCTGGAGATAAGAACATAAGAGAAGCCATGTTGGATCAGGCCAATGGCCCATCCAGTCCAACACTCTGTGTCACACAGTGGCCTATATATATATATACACACTGCGGCTAATAGCCACTGATGGACCTCTGCTCCATATTTTTATCCAATCCCCTCTTAAAGCTGGCTATGCTTGTAGCCGCCTCCACCTGTGGCAGTGAATTCCACATGTTAATCACCCTTTGGGTGAAGAAGGACTTCCTTTTATCCATTTTAACCTGACTGCTCAGCAATTTCACTGTATGCCCACGAGTTCTTGTACTGTGAGAAAGGGAGAAAAGTACTTCTTTCTCCTTCATTCCAAGCTTTCATTCCAGAGGATTCCCAGGTCTCACCTTGAGGCAGGCATCCTTATGTTTTCTGGAGATAAGCTGTAAGTCTGGGAGATTTCCAGGCCTCACCTGAAGGCTGGCAGCCCTAGGAACATGCTGTCTCTGAAAAGGGCACTGTAGTATCCAATCGTCTTTATAGGTCCAGCAGGCCAGATACAGTTTATGCTGTTCTCCAGACCTTGTTAAAGCATCCTGGGGAAATAGTAGTAAACTTCTGCTTGATTTCTAAAGGAAAGGAAAGGTCCCCTGGGCAAGCACCAGTCGTTTCCGACTCTGGATGTTGCTTTCAAATGTTTTCACGGCAGACTTTTTACGGGGTGGTTTGCCATTGCCTTCCCCAGTCTTTTACACTTTCCCCCCAGCAAGCTGGGTACTCATTTGACCGACCTCGGAAGGATAGAAAGCTGAATCAACCTTGGGCCGGCTACCTGAACCAGCTTTCGCTGGGATAGAACTCAGGTCGTGAGCAGAGAGTTCAGATCACAGTACTGCAGTACTGCTGCTTTACCACTCTGCGCCACGGGGCCAGTCTGAAGTCTAGGAGAGACTGTCCATTTAACTTACTGGGATCAAACTGAGCCAACCTACAGTAGTAGAGTTCCCAACTCTGGACTGGGATCAGGAGTGGAATTCTAGCAGGAGCTCCTTTGCATATTAGGCCACACCCCCTGATATAAAACAGCCTAGTAAACTCTTGGAAGATTGGCTACATCAGAGGAGTGCAGCCTAATACGCAAAGGAGCTCCTGCTAGAATTCCACCCCTGATTGGGATATACCTGGAGATTTGGGGGTGGAGCCTGAAGAGGGTGGGGTTTGGGAAAGGGAGGGACTTCAGTAGGTTATATTATTGGGATATTTGTTTAATATAGCAGAAGTTCGCACACTTGTAGGAGCGTGATACTGAGTGCAATAAACAAACCTCCCAAGAAGAATATTGCAAAAGGTAAAAAGCTTGCATTTATTCAAGTAGATCCAATTCACATACAGTCAAATGGGAGGTGGAAAAGCCAGATCTAAAGAGTGCTTTCTCTGCCACAAATGGCCAGCTTGTCTGGTGTCATGTGCGTGGGAGTCTGAGGGCATTGTCTCTACAGGGCAGACTTGCCATGTGAAGTAAATGAGAGGACAAAGAGATAGGAGGTATCAGAGGGCAGCTCCCAGATTGAGACAAAGAGAGAGATCCCATTCAGGAGATAACACTTTGCATATTTAGAGTGCTGATGTCACGAGCTGGGGCTGGGTCAGGCAAAGTCCAGGGGCAGTCCAAGGTCTGTAGCTGGTAAGCAAAGAGGGTCCAAGGCGCCAAAACCGAATCACAGTCCAGGTATCGCAGGTCAGAGGTTCAGAAGTCAAAGCCAAAGTCAGGGGGTCCAGAAGCCAAAGTCAAAAGCCGAAGTGGGTGCTAGAACGTCCGGTAAGTGACTAGTTGCTTCCACAAAGCCTCCTCTCAAAGCCCACAGCTATATAGCCCTCTGCTGTCTGTTGCCCATTTGGGCTAATTGCTGGCTCAGAGAGGCAGCCAGGATCCTGCTGAGACTCAAGCATCCTCACTCCTAGAAGGGCCAGAATCCTTTCAAAACTCAGGGCTCAGGGAGCGTCTTGCTCGTGAGCATGCCGCCCTCCTCCGATCCCTGAGGTCCTGACGAAGGCGGTCACGCACACGAGCCACCCGAGAGGGCGAGGCAGGGGGGCTTGGATCTTCTCCAGTAGGAGGCAGGGGCACTGGTGCAGGTGGCAGGGGCAGTTTCTTCTGCAGGCTCAGCTTCTTCTGCAGGGTCCCCAGTACCCATGACAGCTGAAGCGCACACACACACCAACGTCCAGACATGTTGAGTCATTCACTCCGACAATAATGCCACAGAGTCCACCCTCCAAAGCAGCCATTTTCTCCAGGGGCACTATTCTCTATAGCCCGGGGTTCAGTAGTCAAAGTGGGAGATCTCCAGGTGCCACAAGGAAGTTGGCAACCCTATCCAGGAGCTCTGCTCGGGCACTGCATGGGCCACCCAGCCAACTTGTTCCGGGGCCATTTTGAGTTCCTAGTCCATGCCTGCCAGGAAACGATGAACAGTACAGTACGGAAACCAAAGTGCATTATTCCGCCACCCCGAGTGCTTTCCAGTGGATGCCGTTTGATCCTCTGTTGTCTTCGGGCGGAAAGAAGGAAAATATCCCTTGTGAAACCAGAGAAAGGGGAAAAAAAATAATCCAAACCTTCTCCGGGCATCCTCCTCACGAAGTGGGTCAGGAGGAAATTCAAACACTCTGCCGCATAAGCCTCGGGAGGAGGAAAGGGGAAGGTCAAAAATTAATTCTCCCCTCCCCCTCACCCCATTCCCTGAGTTTAAAGCAGCCTGAAATCCGAGATAATGAAATCAATGCCGCTTCTGATATCTATCTCCGGGATTTCGTTATCCCAGATGGGAACTGTTTGCCTTTGTTCTGAAGTCACTTCATAAAAACCTTGGCAGTTTGAGAGCGGAGATGATGTATTAATCCCCACTCTGTGCTTCACACCCTGCCGTGGTTTTTATTTATGTCCCTTCTTTCCCTCAAGAGGCTCAGTGCTTAGCATGCAGAAGGTCTCCGGGTTCAATCCTCGTTAAAAGATCTGGCAGCAGGTGATGCCGAGACCCTGGAGAGCTGCTGCCGGCCTGGGTAGACAGACAATAATGATTCCGATGGACCAACGGTCTGATTCAAGCAGAAGACAGCTTCATGCGTTTGGCCGTTCGCCCTAAATCTCAAAGGACTGGGATAGACGTCATTTTGCCAGGAGTTAGTGCGACTATATCAGCTCTTTGTGAGTGAATGCAATGGGACGTACCCAGAAGTCATGTTGTAGAAAAAGAGGTGCCGGAGCTCATTAGCACAACTCATTTGCATATGCCACACACTCCTGACATCACCGGAAGGTGGACTATCTTCTCGCCATCAAGCTTCAAATGCTTCTTGAATTAGAATTGTCCTAATAAAACCTTACACCCATCATACTTTTAAAATGGCTTTCTCCTAGGTGGCCACAGAGGTACGATGAAGATTTCCATCCGTCTGCTTTATGTTTTGGTTATTTTCCTTTTTTTTTTTTACGGAGAAAAATATGAAGATGACATTGGATTTATATTCCACCCTCAGGGTCTCAGAGAGGCTCACAATCTCCTTTATCTCCCTCCCCCCCACAACAGACACCCTGTGAGATGGGTGGGGCTGAGAGGGCTCTCACAGCAGCTGCCCTTTCAAGGACAACCTCTGCCAGAGCTATGGCTGACCCAAGGCCATTCCAGCAGCTGTAAGAGGAGGAGTGGGGAATCAAACCCCGTTCTCCCAGATAAGAGTCCGCACACTTAACTACCACACCAAACTGGCTCTTTCGACCACCCTTTCAAGGACAGCCTCTGCAAGAGCTCTGGCTGACCCAAGGCCATTCCAGCAGGTACAAGTGAAGGAATGGGGAATCAAACCCGGTTCTCCCAGATAAGAATCCACACACTTAACCACTACACCAAACTGGCTCTCTAAGTTTGTCAAATCTTAGAGATCAGCAAAAATTCTCACAGGGGGTTGAACAATGGAGCCCAGAAGCAAGTGGTTTTTTTTGGGGGGGTGGGGTGTTAAGAAAGAAAGCACAATAAAATTTAGAAGTTCCGGAGCTCCGCTCCTATGAGCTCCTGCCCAAAATGAGGCCTGGACGTATCTATCTAGAAGCTTTGACCTGGCTGGCCCAGGCTAGCCCAATCTTGTCAAGCCTCAAAGGAGGGTCAGGCCTAGCTAGTATTTGGATGGGAGACCCCCAAGGAATGCCAGAAACGTGATGTAAAAGCAGGCAACGGCAAACCACCTCTGAGCATCTCTCCCCTTGAAAACCCTATGGGGTCGCCATAAATCAAATGTGATCTGAGGACAAAATGAAATCAAATCTATTATATGACATTTTTCACACCACCCTTTGTGCAAGAAGAATGTGGCTCACGTTTCCTTCTATTTTTACCTTCACAACAACCTTGTGAGGTAGGTTAGGCTGAGGTTGGCATCAGTAACGCCAGGGCTCTTTTTCTAGCAGAAGCTCCTCTGCCTATTAGGCCACGCCCCCCTGGTGTAGCCAATCCTCCTGGAGTTTACAGTAGGCCCTGTACAAAGAGCACTCTAAGCTCTTGGAGGATTGGCTACATTAGGGGGCGTGGCCTAATATGCAGAGGAGCTCCTGCTAGAAAAAGAGCCCCGAGTAACGCACATCAACACATACAGTCTTGATGCGTTGAATACAGTATCACAGAGAGAGATGTGAATTGCCTTTAAGGATGGGTCAATCCGAGACCTTTCTCCAAAACTTTGAAGGATACTCTTGGTGCTCCTTGACTTTTCATAGGTTTCTGCTTCATTTATTTTTGTTTAGATCTGTCTGTATCTGACGAGACTGTTTTAGCGTCCTGCAGCGTGTCTCATTTTTAAACCGGCCGCATGACTTTGTTTTATTTTGCTCTCAAGTCAGCCACAATCTCTCGGCCTCGTCTACCTCGCAAGGGGAGTGACGGTGGCTCAGTGGTAGAGCATCTGCTTGGGAAGCAGAAGGTCCCAGGTTCAATCCCCGGCATCTCCAAAAAAAGGGTCCAGGGAAATAGGTGTGAAAAACCTCATCTTGAGACCCTGGAGAGCCGCTGCCAGTCTGAGAAGACAATACTGACTTTGATGGACCAAAGGTCTGATTCAATATAAGGCAGCTTCATATGTTCAAGGTTGTTGTCGTGTGGCTGAAATGCTTTGAAATCCTTTGAGGGATAAACCATTAGAAACGTTAGCGGTCAAAGTGATACTGTTGCTAACACGAATACACCGATAAAGCATTTGACATGATGGACCCAGTGGCTCCAAGTAAAAATGCTGACTGCAAACAAAACGAGGGCTGGAGAAATGGCGGGAAAATGTAACGCTCGTGTCACCTGAAATGGGTTTTTTTGTGTGTGGCTGAATGTGTCCTACCAGGATTAATTTATATGCTGCTGCTCTAATAGCATTGATTTGGTTTTCCGAGAGACTGAAAGATTAAAATCTCCATAATCTGTGCCCAAAAATAGGATACTGTTCTTGGTTTCTCATTAGGAGAAAACTATTACATTCCCCACCCAGTCGGAATCTCAGTGTTGCCATTGAGATAAGAAGAAAAAAATGTTCTTAAATTGAGAGTTTAGCTCATGTGACCTTGAAGAACACTGCCATTCCGTATGGCAAATCTGCACTTCTTGGCTATGCGTTCAGATGACCAAATAGTCCGTTAGGGTTTCCAGCTTCAGGACGAGGAATTCCTGGAGATAAGGACCGTGCTGGCTAGCTGTTAGGGTTGCCAACACTCAGTTAGGGACTCCCTGGAGATCTGGGGGTGAAGTGATGTTGCCAGCCTCCAGGCGACGGCTGGAAACCTCCCGCTATCTGACCGCCAAGCAACAGAAATCAGTTCCCTGGGGCAAAATGGCCCATTGAAGTCCCTCTCCAAACCTGCTAGGGTTGCCAATCCCCAGGTGGGGGCAGGGGATCCCCTGGTTTATAGGCCTTCCCCCCAGTTTAGAGTCATCAGAAAGTGGGGGGGGGAGAGGGAAATATCTGCTGGGCACTCCATTAGTCCCTATGGAGACCAATTCTCATAAAGTATAATGGAGAATTGATCCATGGATATCTGGATCTCGGGGGGGGGGTGTTTTTTTTGAAGCACCAAATTTGCAGCATAGTATCCAGTGCCTTTCCTCAAAACACCCTCTAAGTTTCACAAAGGATTGGACCAGGGGGTCCAAATCTGTGAGCCGCAAAAGAAGGTGCCCCTATCCCTCTTTATTTCCAATGGAGGGAAGGCATTTAAAAGGCGTGTGGTCCCTTTAAATGTGGCGGCCGGAACTCCCTTTGGAGTTCAATTATGCTTGTCACACCCTTGCTCCTGGCTCCACCCTCTATGTCTCCAGGCTCCAACCCCAAAGTCCCCAGATATTTCTTGAATTGGACCTGGCAACCCTAAAACCTGCCCACCTCAGGCTCCACCCCCAAATCTCCAGGTGTTTCCCTACCTGGATCTGGGAACCCTAGGGCGGAGACTGAGGCCCTCAGTGAATATAATGCCATTGAGTCCACCCTCCAAAGTTGTCATTTTCTCCAGGGGAACTGATGTCTGTTATGGTTCCACAATATCTAAGAAAGAAGCCCAAATTAGTCTGCTATCTATCTATCTATCTATCTATCTATCTATCTATCTATCTATCTATCTATCTATCTATCTATCTATCTATCACCACCATCATCATCTTCTATCACATATCATCATCTATCTCTCCACCTACCTATCATTCTCTTTCTCTCTCTCTAGCTAAGAGATTCCTTTCAATTCCCTTCAATTTGTGGCTTTTCAGGTGAGAGATTAAAGATCCCAGCTCTGCATGGTTTCCAGCATGCTTGGGGCTGGTGCGACAGCTGTTAAAATCTTCTCATCTTTGCTAGGAAGAGCGTTGCAGTTGCTTATCCGCCTAACAACACCCCTGGCAATTGCAAATAACGGTGTTTGTGGAGGAAGGAAGACAGAAGGACAAGCTGCCTTTGGTGTTGGTCCAAGGTACAGTGGTTTGTTTCCAGCTGGCAATGCGAGCTGACAACCGTTATTCTTTGGTGATGTTCTTTTTGATGAATAGGGCTGTTTGGGCCTGGCAGAAGCGTGGGTTGAAGTGGCATTTGCAATGAAATTAGGAGTTGGATACAAGCAGTCCAGGGAAGACAATTTCTTTGGAAATGTGCGCTAACACGGAACTTGAAGTATGGGCAGAAATTCTGATTTGCAGGCCCTATTGGTGAGCCAGCCATAACCCTGGGTAGTGTCCCCAATCACTCAGAAAGAAAATCCATATACACAAGTGAAGGCTGGATCAGTGCATGAAGTTCTGGATGGGGGAGGTATTAAGCTAGTACTCTATCCTGTCTCTATGCTTTCCTATCCAAACTGTATTCTCAAATAAAGAGAGGAGCATTTTCTCCTTTTAAACTTGCAACGTGGCTCTCTGTCACTCTGTCAATGGAGTAACCCGGTTAAGTGACGCTCCTGCGTTTGTAGCTTCATTTAAGCGCTCTGCTAAGTAGTGGGAACTGGCCTCACCACCGCATTCCCCAGAATCTGAAATAAAACATTCTGTACATTTCATTGAATGCCCACGAGTTCTTGTATTGTGAGAAAGGGAGAAAAGTACTTCTTTCTCTACCTTCTGCATGGGATGGAGAAGGTAGAGAAAGAAGTACTTTTCTCCCTTTCCCACAATACAAGAACTCGAGGGCATTCAATGAAATTGCTGACCAGTCGGGTTAGAACGGATAAAAGGAGGTACTTCTTCACCCAAAGGGTGATTAACATGTGGAATTCACTGCCACAGGAGGTGGTGGCGGCTACAAGCATAGCCAGCTTCAAGAGGGGGTTAGATAAAAATATGGAGCAGAGGTCCATCAGTGGCTATTAGCCACAGTGTGTATGTATATGTGTGTGTGTATATATATATAGGGCTTCTCTTATGTTCTTTGGTGACACAGAGTGTTGGACTGGATGGGCCATTGGCCTGATCCAACAGGGCTTCTCTTATGTTCTTCTGTGACACAGAGTGTTGGACTGGATGGGCCACTGGCTTGATCCAACATGGCTTCTCTTATGTTCTTCTGTGACACAGAGTGTTGGACTGGATGGGCCACTGGCCTGATCCAACGTGGCTTCTCTTATGTTCTTCTGTGACACAGAGTGTTGGACTGGATGGGCCATTGGCCTGATCCAACATGGCTTCTCTTATGTTCTTCTGTGACACGGATTGTTGGACTGGATGGGCCATTGGCTTGATCCAACGTGGCTTCTCTTATGTTCTTCTGTGACACATAGTGTTGGACTGGATGGGCCACTGGCCTGACCCAACAGGGCTTCTCTTATGTTCTTCTGTGACAGAGTGTTGGACTGGATGGGCCATTGGCCTGATCCAACATGGCTTCTCTTATGTTCTTCTGTGACACAGAGTGTTGGATTGGATGGGCCATTGGCCTGATCCAACATGGCTTCTCTTATGTTCTTACGTTCTATTATGTTCTATGCTTCCCTTCGTTCTCACCCACTTAACATGAACAAATGCCATGCCAAGAACTATGCCAGAGTAAATGCCAGCCCTAGATCTAGAGGCACTTTCTTTGGAGATACGGAGAATATGTTCAGTTGCTGCTTTACTTTGCAGAGTTGTGTATAATTTTCCTTCCCTCGAAGAGCAAATAATCTGTGGAATTCACGGCCACTGGAAATAGTGAGGGCCGCCAGATTAGTTGACATTAAAAGGGACTTCTGCACATTTATGGAGGACAGGCCTGTCAGTTGGCATAGGGCTATAGGGCAACAATGATTAAATGGAACCTCCATGTTGAGAGGCAATCCGGCTCTGAATACCAGTGCTGGGGGCATCAAAAGGGGTGGTCTTGGCTTCTGTGCCCTCTTTGTAGGACTTACTCTGGCCATTTGCAGTGGGAAATGATTCTGAAATAGATGGGGCATCATAGGCTTATCCATAATGACAACTGATCTCCAGATTATATAAATCATGGATATTGAACATGCAGCCGGGGGCTAAATCAGACCCTCAGAGGGCTCAAGTCCCCGAGCAACTGGCTGTTATCTGCTTCCTTCTCCCTCTCCCTTGCTCCCTTCTGCATCACAGCTTGCTTTGCCAGGCTTGCTCAATTGCACAAGAGCTACAGAGCAAAACCTCTATTTTCTCCATTGGCTGAGGCTCCTCCCTTGGGGAGGAAGGGGGAGGCAGAGCTTGCTTTGCCAGACAATCTCAATCACACAGCAGAGCTACTGAGCCAAGCCTGTCTTCCTCCTATTGGCTGAGGCTCCTCCCCCTCCTGGTCCCCGGGGGAAGGAAGGAAAGAGCAAGAGCTTCCTTTGCCCAGTTCCCTGGATCCCATGGGAGAACTACAATGAAAGCATCTTTAAGACCAATGAGTGCTAATGTTTAAGCTTGTTTTATTTTAAGGTTGTTTTTTTTTTAAAAAAAAATAATAATTGCATTTGTCTATGTCCTTTATAAAGTTTATATCCTCACTACTAAATGTTAAATAGGAACACGCCTGGCCCGACATGACCATGCCTGACAAGGTCTCATTTACGTCGATCTGGCCCTCATAACAAATGAGTTTGACAGCCCTGAAACATCATTCATTCATTCATGAGAGCCAGTTTGGTGTAGTGGTTAAGTGTGCGGACTCTTATCTGGGAGAACCGGGTTTGATTCCCCACTCCTCCACTTGCACCTGCTGGAATGGTCTTGGGTCAGCCATAGCTCTGGCAGAGGTTGTCCTTGAAAGGGCAGCTGCTATGAGAGCCCTCTCCAGCCCCACCCACCTCACAGGGTGTCTGTTGTGGGGGAGGAAGGTAAAGGAGATTGTGAGCCGCTCTGAGACTCTTCGGAGTGGAGGGCGGGATATAAATCCAATATCTTCTTCTTCTTCTTCTTCTTCTTCATTCATTCATTCATTCATTCATTCATTCAAAACCTTTCTTCTGCTTCTGGAGAAAATGGCTACTTTAGAAGTGGAATGCATGGCATTAGACTCTACCAAGCTCCCTCCCTTCCAACCCCGTTAGAATCACAGAATCATAGAGTTGGACAGGACCTCCAGGGTCATCTAGCCCAAGCCCCTGCACAATGCAGGAAATTCACAAACACCTCCCCCTAAATTCATTCTCCCAGGCTCCACTCTCAAATCTCCAGAAATTTCCCAAGCCAGAAGTGGCAACCATAAATGATCCAACACAACTGGTCTGATGTTATTATCTGTTGTATCAGACAGCATTGGTTCGCAACAGCATTTATCCGTCGGGGTCAACAAGACACATGAGGAAAACATAGCTGTCTGGCAGTTTGTTATCCGAGTTCAAAAGAAGTCTCCACATCTACCACATGTGTGTGATGGGTAGCCATGTTAGTCTGCCTGTAATAGTCGAAAAGAGCAAGAATCCGGTAGCACCTTAAAGACTAACAACATTTGTGGCGTGGGATAAGCTCTCGTGAGCCACAGCGCACTTCTTCAGATCAGCCACAATGTGTGGTTTGTGAAATCATGGGATAACTCCGCTTTTCATCCCGAGACTGGTTCTAGAAAACCTGGGTTGGGAACTGTACATAGACAATAACAGCCAGGGCTTTTCTTGTAGAAAAAGGTCCAGCAGGAACTCATTTACATATTAAGCCACACACCCTTACATCACCAATGTTTTACACAGGGCTTTTTTGTAGAAAAAGCCCGGCAGGGATCATTTGCATATTAGGCCACACCCCCTGACACTAAGCCAGCCGGAACTGCGTTCCTGCTTTAAAAAAAGAAAAAGGAAAAAAAAGGGGGGGGGGGAGTCCTGACCAACTCTTTCAAGTCATATTAACAAAAATTTTAACACAAAGTTAAATATGGACATTTGGAGTTAGAACATAAGAGAAGCCATGTTGGATCAGGCCAATGGCCCATCCAGTCCAACACTCTGTGTCACAGAAGAACATAAGAGAAGCCGTGTTGGATCAGGCCAATGGCCCATCCAATCCAATACTCTGTGTCACATAAGAACATAAGAGAAGCCATGTTGGATCAGGCCAGTGGCCCATCCAGTCCAACACTCTGTGTCACAGAAGAACATAAGAGAAGCCATGTTGGATCAGGCCAATGGCCCATCCAGTCCTACACTCTGTGTCACAGAAGAACATAAGAGAAGCCATGTTGGATCAGGCCAATGGCCCATCCAGTCCAACACTCTGTGTCACAGAAGAACGTAAGAGAAGCCCTGTTGGATCAGGCCAATGGCCCATCCAGTCCAACACTCTGTGTCACAGAAGAACATAAGAGAAGCCATGTTGGATCAGGCCAATGGCCCATCCAGTCCAACACTCTGTGTCACACAGTGGCTAAAAAAGCACCAGGTGCCATCAGGAGGTCCATCAGTGGGGCCAGGACACTAGAAGCCCTCCCACTTCTCCCCCCACCCCCACAAGCACCAAGAATACAGAGCATCACTGCCCCAGACAGAGAGTTCCATCAGTGATGGTTCCGTTTATTGTGCTCCATGATGTCTATAAAGGTAAAAGTAGTCCCCTGTGCAAGCAGCAGTCGTTTCCAACTCTGGGGTGACGTCGCATCAACACATTTCCATGGCAGACTTTTTAACAGGGTGGTTTGCCTTCCCCAGTCATCTACACTACCCCCCCCCCCCCAGCAAGCCGGGTACTCATTTTACTGACTTCAGAAGGATGGAAGGCTGAGTCAACCTTGAGCCAGCTACCTGAACCCAGCTTCTGCCGGGATCGAATTCAGGTCGTGAGCAGAGAGCATGATGTTTAGTTCCCCTTTTAATTGCAAGCTCTGTCAAGGTACAGTAACAATACAGTAGACAACGATCCATTCCGGTATTGTAGCGGCCGAAAAATAATTAGCGATTCACCTCCACACACAAGGGGAAATAATTCCTTATAATTAAATGCATCCGGCTTAGTCTGTCAGGAGCGACGCAAATGGCAACGAATCCTCTTAGAGCCGTTCAAGGAAAATTGATTCTACTCTTGTGAATTTAAACTACTGGAATGATTCATAGATCAGATCTAAAGGATATCTGACCAAGTATTCAACCCAGGTTCCTCAGGCTGACTTCTGCAATTACCAAATGAGCAAAAAGAAGGAGTTGGAAGGAACTTTTCATTGGAGTTTGTAGAAATGCAAGGTCATTTCAGGTAGAGCGACCTTGACTTTTCTATACTCTCGAGGGTTCGACCTAATCAGTAGTGTCAGGATATTCAAGGATTTGCATAAGGTTTGGAGAATAACAGGACTTTTTTTTTTTTCTGGGAAAAGAGCTGCTGGAATTCTCAATAGGGAAATGGAGGAGAAACACATGGGTGCCCCTCATGAACTTTTAAAACATTTTTTGAGAGTTTTATTCCCCCAAAGAGGCTCTGTTCCGCCGCATTCCCCCAGAAGAAAAGCCCTGGAGGAAAAGAAAGTACTTTCTGCAGAGATTTTTTCTTCTTCTTCATGGGTTATTACCATGCAGGAATATGTTCACAGTTATTATAAGGGCTCTTTTTTTGTAGCAGGAACTCCTTTGCCTATTAGGCTACACCTCCCTGATGTAGCCAATCCTCCAAGAGCTTACAGGCAGGGGTGGAATTCTAGCAGGCGCTCCTTTGCATATTAGGCTGCACCTCCTTGAAGTAGCCACTCCTCCAAGAGCTCACAGGCAGGGGTGGAATTCTAGCAGGAGCTCCTTTGCATATTAGGCCACACCTCCTTGAAGTAGCCAATCCTCCAAGAGCTTACAGGCAGGGGTGGAATTCTAGCTGGAGCTCCTTTGCATATTAGGCCGCACCTCCTTGAAGTAGCCAATCCTCCAAGAGCTTACAGGTAGGGGTGGAATTCTAGCAGGAGCTCCATTGCATATTAGGCCACACCTCCCTGATGTAGCCAATCCTCCAAGAGCTTACAGGGCTCTTAGTACACGGCTTACTGTAAGCTCTTGGAGTATTGGCTACATTAGGGGTGTGTGGCTTAATCAGGGCTTTTTTTGTAGCAGGAACTTCTTTGCATATTAGGCCACAGAGCCCTGATGTAGCAAATCCTCCTGGAGCTTACAGTAGGCCCTGTAAGTCCTTGGAGGATTGGCTTCATCGGGGGCGTGTGGCCTAATATGCAAAGGAGTTCCTGCTACAAAAAAAGGACCATATTGTTATTATTACAAATACGTTTACAATTCTCTAGAGCAGGGGTGTCGAACTCATTTGTTACGAGGGCCGGATCTGACATAAATGAGACCTTGCTGGGCTGAGCCATGTCAGGCCGGGCCATGTGTGTGTAGCAGGGAAATAACGAGGCGCACACTTACTGATTGAAAACGAGGTATTTTACTATTTGGCACCAATAGCAAGGTTCATTTGAGCATCAGGGCTCCCAAAAATAATGAACCCCGCACACTTCTCAAACCATCAGCTTTAAGCAAAAGCAAGCCTGCAGGCTGGCCCCTCACACGTTATCTGATTCACTTCCCCCCCCTCCCCTTTCTCCCTGGTAGTTCTCCAGTGTGTCTGAGTAATAGGAAAACTGGCTGAGTAATAGGAAGCAGAGAGTGAGTATAAATGGGCAGTCTTCGCAGTGGAGGACGGTAAGCAGTGGGGTGCCGCAGGGCTCGGTACTGGGTCCCATGCTCTTTAACTTGTTCATAAATGATTTAGAGTTGGGAGTGAGCAGTGAAGTGGCCAAATTTGCGGATGACACTAAATTGTTCAGGGTGGTGAGAACCAGAGAGGATTGTGAGGAACTCCAAAGGGATCTGTTGAGGCTGGGTGAGTGGGCGTCAACGTGGCAGATGCGGTTCAATGTGGCCAAGTGCAAAGTAATGCACATTGGGGCCAAGAATCCCAGCTACAAATACAAGTTGATGGGGTGTGAACTGGCAGAGACAGACCAAGAGAGAGATCTTGGGGTCATGGTAGATAATTCACTGAAAATGTCAAGACAGTGTGCGTTTGCAATAAAAAAGGCCAACGCCATGCTGGGAATTATTAGGAAGGGAATTGAAAACAAATCAGCCAGTATCATAATGCCTCTGTATAAATCGATGGTGCGGTCTCATTTGGAGTACTGTGTGCAGTTCTGGTCGCCACACCTCAAAAAGGATATTATAGCATTGGAGAAAGTTCAGAAAAGGGCAACTAAAATGATTAAAGGGCTGGAACACCTTCCCTATGAAGAAAGATTGAAACGCTTAGGGCTCTTTAGCTTGGAGAAACGTCGACTGAGGGGTGACATGATAGAAGTTTACAAGATAATGCATGGGATGGAGAAAGTAGAGAAAGAAGTACTTTTCTCCCTTTCTCACAATACAAGAACTCGTGGGCATTCGATGAAATTGCTGAGCAGACAGGTTAAAACGGATAAAAGGAAGTACTTCTTCACCCAAAGGGTGATTAACATGTGGAATTCACTGCCACAGGAGGTGGTGGCGTCCACAAGCATAGCCACCTTCAAGAAGGGGTTAGATAAAAATATGGAGCAGAGGTCCATCAGTGGCTATTAGCCACAGTGTGTGTGTGTGTGTGTGTGTATTTGGCCGCTGTGTGACACAGAATGTTGGACTGGATGGGCCATTGGCCTGATCTAACATGGCTTCTCTTATGTTCTTATGTTCTTATGTCTGCTTATCTTTATTCAACAAGGAGTTTCCTGCTATCAATACACATTTGTGACTCACACCCATTTGGGCTGCCTGGCCGTAACAGTTTAGCAGAAGCTCCTCTGAGGGGCCTCCCAACAGACACTCTCAATGTTGCATCAGACATTCTCTTTTGAAGGCACAAAACCATATTTTCATTCATTATTATTATAGGGGTATTCATTAATTATTCAGGGGTCTCCTCTTCATGTGTACCTATTTAAGATTAGGTAGCAGAGATATAAACCTTATAAAGGACACAGACAAACACAATTAAATATTTTTTTTTCAAAAAAACCCACCTTGAAATAAAACTTGCTTAAAACATTAGCACTCATTGGTCTTAAGGTGCTTTCTTTGTATCTCTCCCATGGGATCCAAGGAACTGGGCAAAGGAAACTCTGGCTCTTTCCTTCCTTTCTTCCCCAGGGGGCCAGGAGGGGGAAGAGCCTCAGCCAATAGAAGGAAGAGAGGCTTGGCTCAGTAGCTCTGCTGTACAATTGAGAGAACCTGGCAAAGCGAGCTCCCCCTCCCCCTTTCCTCCCCAAGGGAGGAGCCTCAGCCAATGGAGGGAAAAAAAAACACTTTGCTCTGTAGCTCCTGTGGATTGAGCAAGCCTTACAAAGCCGGTTGTGATGCAGAAGGAAGCAAGAGAGTGAACATGTGAAGAATAGACCCCCCCCTCCAAAAAAAGAGAAAGAAACAGAATAGAAAATGAGAATAGGGGAAAACCCATAAACTTAAAGGTCACGGTACTGGAAAGGTGATTGGAGAACAGAGCTTTACCTTTCTGATTTGCTGCTATGAAAACTGCCTAAGGATGAGGACTAGAAACTTAACATTTTCTTTTAAACAATGACAAGGATTCTTTCTGCAGTAGAGGGAACACTGTCATTTTACACCACGGCCCACAGCTTTTTAAACCTTGAATTTGTCCTGCTTTTGCAGTACTTGGGAGGCAGGAAGGGATTAAACTTTATCTGCTCGTTCTGTAGAATCTCACCGAACTGTAACAGTGGCCTGGCGATTGTTCAGGAGTCACTGCTCTTGTTCTTAATTCATATGAGGCAAAAGATGCAACCGGAAAAAAACCCATCCAAAGAAAGGGTCCGAACTTTGCAGCGTCTTCCACCCATATCCCATTTCGATGGGGCTCAAAAGCAGGTGGGGAAGGAGGGAGGGTCGACTCCTGATCAGGTGTGAATGATGCTGAGCAAAATATGCTTGGGGTGTTCAACACAATTGGATCCCTCATGCCCTGTCTTTATGGCAGCTGTCCTAAAGAATGAGACGAAACCAGGAAACCTCAGGCTTTTTTCAGTCCGTGGCTGACAACTGCGAAAACGAGTTCCTTGTATTACATTTCTGTAAGATATTCAGCTTTCCTTCTGGTGCAGTCCATTAAATTCAAAATGCAAAGACTGCAGGAAAGGGGAGTCATAAATTTACTGTCATTTTACATTCTGCTAGACTGAAAACCACCCAATGCCTGCCAGTCAGTGGCCTGAAAAACAACGCCTTGCGGCCATCTGGTTCAGACGGGGCAGGGGTCGCTTTGTAGAAAAATAGGTGGTGGAGCTCATCCAGGGATTGTGATGCAGCTGCAGCTGCTATTCATTGGACAAGGGAGGTGGGGAGGGGGAGGGGGAACCCTCAGAAAGGTTCAGGAGCTGCACTCCTGTGAGCTCCTGCTGAATCCGAGGCCTGGCCTGGGGCACGCCAAAAACCTTGGCCACCCCTGGTTGCACCGATGGCCTGATTTAGTAAAAGGCAACTTCAAATGTTCCTCCAGTATTGAGGCGGCCATGTCGATCTGAAGCAGCAGAACAAAGTCTGAGTCCAAGTGGCACCTTTGAGACCAACAAATCTAGGGTTGCCAAGTCCAATTCAAGAAATATCTGGGGACTTTGGGGGTGGAGCCAGGAGACTTTGGGGGTGGAGCCAGGAGACATTAGGGGTGAAGCCAAGATCAAGGCTGTGACAAGCATAATTGAACTCCAAAGGGAGTTCTGGCCATCACATTGAAACGGACGGCACACCTTTTCAATGCCTTCCTTCCTTAGGAAATAATGAAGGATAGGGGCACCTTCTTTTGGGGCTCATAGAATTGGACCCCCTGGTCCAATCATTTTGAAACTTGGGGGGTATTTTGGGGAGAGGCACTGGATGCTATACTGAAAATTTGGTGCCTCTACCCAAAAAAAAACTACCCCCCCCCCCAGAGCCCCAGATATCCACGGATCAATTCTCCATGATTTTCTATGGGAATAAATCTCCATAGGGAATAATAGAGTTCCCAGCAGACATTTCCCTCCCCTCCCCCCGCTTTCTGACGACCCTGAAGCGGGGGGAGGGTCTCCAAACCGAGGGATCCCCTGCCCCCACCTGGGGATTGGCAACCCTAAACAAATCATAGAATCATCGAGTTGGAAGGGACCTCCAGGGTCATCTAGTCCAACCCCCTGCACAATGCAAGAAACTCGCAAACACCTCCCCCTAAGTTCACAGGATCCGCATTGCTGTCAGACGGCCATCTTAGCCTCTCTTTAAGAACCTCCGAGGAAGGAGAGCCCACCACCTCCCGAGGAAGCCTGTTCCGCTGAGGAACCGCTCTAACAGTCAGGAAGTTCTTCCTAATGTTGACCCGGAAACTCTTTTGATTTCATTTCAATCCGTTGGTTCTGGTCCTACCATTTGGGGCAGCAAAAAACAATCCCACAGCATCCTCTATATGACACTTCTCCAAGTACTTGAAGTTGGTGATCGTATCACCAGGGTCGGCTCACCCACTAGGCAATTGCCTAGGGCACCGGCAGTATGGGGGCACCAAATTTGGCCTTTCCCCCTCCCCCCTAGGCAAACGCCTAGTTTACCGGCTCCCCAGCCTCCTCCTCCCTCCCTTCCCCACCCCAGCTCTATTTCAATGCCCCGAATGGTGATCGAGCTACACGCTCTCGGGCTGTCTAAAGGGCCCCCCCGCACCGATCAGCTGATCGGTGGGTAAAACCACGCTTCGGGCTCACTGTCTGTCAGGCCAGCAGCAGCAGGTGACCAGCATCCTGAAAGGCACGGGGCTACTCGTGAGTAGGCAGCAGGCCCAGCAACTCAGGTGTAGTTTGGTGTAGTGGATAAGAGTGCGAACTCTTATCTGGGAGAACCAGGTTTGATTCCCCACTCCTCCACTTGCACCTGCTAGCATGGCCTTGGGTCAGCCATAGCTCTGGCAGAGGTTGTCCTTGAAAGGGCAGCTGCTGTGAGAGTCCTCTCAGCCCCACCCACCTCACAGGGTGTCTGTTGTGGGGGAGGAAGGGAAAGGAGATTGTGAGCTGCTCTGAGACTCTTCGGAGTGGAGGGTGGGATATAAATCCAATATCTTCATCTATCTCACAGGGTGTCTGTTGTGGGGGGGGGAGGTAAAGGAGATTGTGAGCCATTCTGAGACTCTTTGGAGTGGAGGGCGGGATATAAATCCAATATCTTCATCTACCTCACAGGGTAGCTGTTGTGGGGGAGGAAGGTAAAGGAGATTGTGAGCCACTCTGAGACTCTTTGGAGTGGAGGGCGGGATATAAATCTAATATCTTCATCTACCTCACAGGGTGTCTGTTGTGGGGGAGGAAGGGAAAGGAGATTGTGAGCCGCTTTGAGACTCTTCGGAGTGGAGGGTGGGATATAAATCCAATATCTTCATCTACCTCACAGGGTGTCTGTTGTGGGGGGGGGGGGAGGAAGGTAAAGGAGATTGTGAGCCGCTTTGAGACTCTTCAGAGTGGAGGGCGGGATATAAATCCAATATCTTCATCTACCTCACAGGGTGTCTGTTGTGGGGGGGGGGGGAGGAAGGTAAAGGAGATTGTGAGCCGCTCTGAGACTCTTTGGAGTGGAGGGTGGGATATAAATCCAATATCTTCATCTACCTCACAGGGTGTCTGTTGTGGGGGGGGGGGGAGGAAGGTAAAGGAGATTGTGAGCCGCTCTGAGACTCTTTGGAGTGGAGGGTGGGATATAAATCCAATATCTTCATCTACCTCACAGGGTGTCTGCTGTGGGGGAGGAAGGGAAAGGAGATTGTGATCCGCTCTGAGACTCTTCGGAGTGGAGGTCGGGATATAAATCCAATATCATCATCATCAGGGGCGGGGGTGGAGCTGTGCTGTCTAGGGTGCCAGAAGGGGTAGGGCCAGTCCTTCCCATCACCTCTCAGCAGCCTCCTCTCCAGGCTAAACATCCCCAGCTCCTTCAGCCTTTCTGGACTTGGTTTCCAGACCCTTCGCCATCTTAGTCGCCCTCCTCTGGACCCATTCCAGCTTGCGTGCACGCACACGAAAGCTCAAACCTTGAATAAATCTTCGTTGACCGTAAAGGTGCCACTGGACTCAAACGATGTTCCTTGAATGTTTAAGCGCCATTTGCTTGTTCCCTGCACAAAAGTGCCCGGTGACCCCAAGTTAAACCCCTGCATGTAGCCTTCCCAGGCTGAGTTTGGGCAATTCACATCAAAGACGTTCTGCTCAAAAGTTCACCCTCTTCCCCCCAGGAATATACTTCGGTCATTGAAACTGTCGAAAGAAGGTTTCCACTCATTGCTCCCGTCGGAGAGGGGAAGCGGCAACTTTTTAATGAAGCCGGCTAAATCATTACTCGCTGGTAACGAGTTTGCAGAGACTTCAATCAGATGCCCAAGGGGAAGGAAATAATTAATTGGAGGAAGACTTCTCGGCTTCAAAAAGGCCTGCCCTCTACCCACCTTGGCACCGAAAATATCACAGAGGAACGTGGGACGGGTTTGGGGAGGGGTGGGGCCTCAGCATGGTCCAATGCCCTAAAGTCTACCCTTCAAAGTAGCCATTTTCTCCAGGGGAGCTGAGTTCTGCCAGCTGGAGACCAGTTGTGAAAGCAGGAGATCTCCAGGCCCCACCTGGAGGCTACAAATCAAAAATACACTGCTCCAGGCACATCAATTTCATGATAATTTAGTGGCAAAAACCGGTAAAGGAAGTCCCCTGTGCAAGCACCAGTCGTTTCCGACTCTGGGGTGACATCACATTATGGCATTTTCACGGCAGACTTCTTACGGGGTGGTTTGCCATTGCCTTCCCCAGTCATCTACATTTGCCTCCCAATAAGCTGGGTACTCGTTTTACCAACCTCAGAAGGATGGAAGGCTGAGGCAACCTTGAGCCGGCTACCTGAACCCAGCTTCCGTCAGAATCGAACTCGGGTCCTGAGCAGAGAGCTCAGACCGCAGTACTGCATCTTACCACTCTGCGCCACGGGACTCCTTTTATTTAGCGGTAGCCGGTCTTATATAACAAAACATACAAATTCCAAATATAAATTCCAAATATATGGCTGTACAGATTCCGGATAGGAATTCCAAAATATATGGACAATTCTAGAGACAAATTCCAAATATGTGGACAACGGTGGGTCAACCAAAGCATACCATTTCAAATCTCCGTCTCCTAGTTCATGGCAAGACTCCTCGCCTAGCAGAAGAGAAGGCTTCGGATGCAGCCCAACGCTTTTTGGATCCTGGGTGACACCCACGGCATGTGGTTTGTCCTGTTCTCACCAACACAAACCATCTGCCTCTAATTAGTCTACTAATTAGCTAGCACACTGTATCACACCTTGATATAATTACATGTAGGGTTGCCAGGTCTCCACCCCCAGCTGCCTTCAGGGGGTTAGGGTTGACAGATCCAGGTTGCCAATCCCCAGGGGGGGGCAGGGGATCCCCCGGTTTGGAGGCCTTCCCCCCGCTTTAGGGTCATCAGAATGAGGAGGGAGGGGAGGGAAATGTCTGCTGGGCACCCATAGGGTATAATGGAGAATGAATACACGGGTATCTGGGGCTGGTTTTTATTTATTTATTTTTTTAGCTAGAGGCACCAAATTTGCAGCATAGCATCTGGTGCCTCTCTTCAAAACACCCACCACGTTTCATAAATATTAGCTCAGGGGGTCCAATTCTATGAGCCCCCAAAGAAGACGCCCCTAGCCTTCATTATTTCCAAATGGAGGGAAGGCATTTAAAAGGTGCGCAGTTTCTTTAAATGTGATGGCCAGAACTCCCTTTGGAGTTCAGTCATGCTTGTCACACCCTTGCTCCTGGCTCCACCCCCCAAAGTCTCCTGGCTCCAACCCCAAAGTCTCCTAGCTCCAACCCCAAAATCTCCTGGCTCCAAAGTCCCCAGATATTTTTTGAACTGGACTTGACAACCCTAGAAACTCCTGAAGATTTGGGGATGGAGCCTGAGGAGAACAGGGACCTCAGTGGGCTACAATGCCACAGAGTCTGCCAGGGCCACATTAAACCCTGTGGAGGCCCCCAGTCAGTCAAAATCTCGGGGGAGGGGGGGGCTCACAAATTATCTCATAGTCAGAGCATCCGCACCACCACCCGCAGCATGCAGGCACCTGCTCAAAAGCCCCTTTCACAAAGCTGTGGGGAAGAAGAAGAATTGCAGATTTATACCCCGCCCTTCTCCCAGAATCGGAGACTCAGAGCGACTTACAATCTCCTATGTCTTCTCCCCCCACAACAGACACCCTGTTGTGGGTGGGGCTGAGAAAGCTCTCCCAGAAGCTGCCCTTTCAAGGACAACCTCTGCAAGAGCTATGGCTGACCCAAGGCCATTCCAGCAGGTGCAAGTGGAGGAGTGGGGAATCAAACCCAGTTTTCCCAGATAAGAGTCCGCACACTTAACCACTACACCAAACTGGCTCTTTCAGTCACCCTTTCAAGGACAACCTCTGCCAGAGCTATGGCTGACCCAAGACCATTCCAGCAGCTGCAAGTGGAGGAGTGGGGAATCAAACCCGGTTCTCCCAGATAAGAGTCCACACACTTAACCACTACACCAAACTGGAAGAGGCAGAGAGAGGCAAACTTGGCAAAGACACCAGCAGCAGCCGCACCTAGGGTTGCCAAGTACCTCTGCACTTCCGGCGGGTGACTATCTTTGTGCACGCAACATGCGCGGTGTGTGATGACGTCACCCGAAACTGACGTCATCACGTTGGTGACATCATCGTGTCAGTGACGTCACGCGGTGTCCACTCTAGGCATTTCCAGGGAAACTCTATGTTTTCCCCAAACGTTATAGCCATTTAGGAGGGGGAAGATCTATGGTACCTATTGTAAGAAAGAAGTAGAGGAAGAATACCGCAGATTTATACCCCGCCGTTCTCTCTGAATCAGAGTATCAGAGCGGCTTACAATCTCCTTTATCTTCTTCCCCCACAACAGACACCCTGAGGTAGGTGGGGCTGAGAGAGCTCTCACGAAAGATGCCCGTTCAAGGACAGCTCTGCGAGAGCTATGGCTGACCCAAGGCCATTCCAGCAGCTGCAAGTGGAGGTGTAGGGAATCAAACTTGGTTTTTCCAGACAATTCTCCCTCTAAGCTGTGGAGTCTTGTGAGCAAAACTTCTACTTCGTGAGCTACTGGCATTAAAGTTGTAAGCTACCGCATTCATTGATTTGCTCTGGGGCCATTGTTCCTGAGCTAAGGGAAACGTGTGAAGAGGCTAAAAAAACGGTGAGCTAGCTCACACTAATTCAGGTTAGAGGGAACACTGCTCCCAGATAAGAGTGTACACACTTAACCACTATACCGAACTGCCTCTCTAACACAGCAAAGACTGGCTCTTGAACACAGCAAAGATAATTTCATTGTTCCCTGGCATTATCGCAAACAGGAAAGGAAAGATCCCCTGTGCAAGCACCAGTCGTTTCTGACTCTGGGGTGACGTCACTTTTACAACGTTTTCACGGCAGACTTTTTACGGGGTGGTTTGCCATTGCCTTCCCCAGTCTTTTACACTTTCCCCCCAGCAAGCTGGGTACTCATTTGACCGACCTCGGAAGGATGGAAGGCTGAGTCAACCTTGGGCCGGCTACCTGAAAACCCAGCTTCCGCCGGAATCGAACTCAGATCGTGAGCAGAGAGTTCAGATCACAGTACTGCAGTACTGCTGCTTTACAACTCTGCACCACGGGGCCGCTAATGCAAACAGACCTTGGGACAAACATTTAATTAGCTTTGACTTCCAAGAGCACAACCTACAAAGCGACCCGAGTGCTTCCTATTTTCCAGCAAATCACCGATTCCTTATTTTAGTGTAACGTATTGTCCAATCTCCTGCCCCAAGCGTTTTGTGTCAGCGCCGGGTGATTCATGAAAACTGCTGAGTCCAGAATGTTGTTTTCCCTTCTCCGCCATGCTTGTTTGATTTCTAATTACAGCCTCTTGGTTAACGTTGCCCCCGACTTCATTTATATTGGGAAAGCCTCGAGAAACACCCGTCGCCGCCCCGCCTTCGGCTCTTCTCTTCCCGCTTAAAGGGAAAGCGAGCAGAAAGCATCCGTAAGACCTCTTTCCCACCCTTGGCTACCCACATAGTAATTGATGTATTAAAAATTCATTTTCGTCCATCCGATAACTTTTCAAGCCTGTCGTTTCCAACAGCCAAGATGGAACAAAGAAACCATTAAATGTGGTCTTAAGGACCTTCGAGGGGATTGACAGCACGATTCCACAAACTGTGTCAGAAGGAATATTGGCATTTTAAATGGCTGCTCGGGCTAAGCCAGCAGCCTTAAAAAAAAAAATAATCTCCCCATCAAGATGCCCGCACTTTAAGATGCTTTGACATCTTGCAATTTTATTAGAGGGCCCGGTTGCTAGAAGTTCCAGCCTATTTCAGAAATGACGACGATGCATAATCAGACTCACAATTCGAGACTAAGAGTCCAGATCTCAGGGCAGAAATGTCTGAATAGGCTCACCAAATGCTCTACAAGTGTCTACGGCATACAGGCACAATTGGAGGTCACTCAGTAGCAGAACGATGCGTTGTTCCAAAGCAGAGAGTCACCCCTTTAAAGCTTCTGCAGCAGGGGTGTCAAACGTGCGATTCGGGGGCTGAATGAGGCCCCCAGAAGGTTCCTATCAAGCCCTTGAGCAAGTCTGCTTTGTTCTTCCTCTCTCTTGCTTCCTTCTGGCTCACAGCTTGCTTTGCCAGGCTTGCTCCATTGCACAGAAGCTACAGAGCAAAGCCTCTATTTTCTCCATTTGCTGAGGCTCCTCCCTTGGGGAAGAAGGGGGGGGGAGGGATAGCTTGCTTTGCCAGGCTCTCTCAGTTGCACAACAGAACTACTGAGCCAAGCCTCTTTTCCTTCTACTGGCTGAGGTGCCTTCATCTCCTCATCCCCTGGGAAAGAAGGGAAAGAGCCAGAGCTTCCTTTGCCCGGTTCCTTTATCACACAGGAGATATACATCATTAATCGTGTCTGTCCATGTCCTTTTTGAATTTTATATCTCCGCTACCTGGCATTACATTTTATGACACACATGGCCCAGCCCAACAAGGTCTCATTTATGTCAGATCCGGCCCCCGTAACAAATAAGTTCGACACCTCCATACTACAGCTTCACTGGAGCTTCAGGTAGTCGTCTCCTCATGTTACTCCAGAAAGTATGAAGCTCGGTTTGTTCTGGGCTTCACTGGAGCTTCATCTCAACCAGGTAAGTATAGATCCATGGAGCAGCTTCGTTTGGAATATTGTGTGCATTTCTGGTCACCGTATCTCAAAAAGGACATTTCAGAGCTGGAAAAAGTACAGAAGAGAACAACCTGGATGATTAGGGGGTCGGAATATCTTCTCTATGAGGAAAGGCTGAAGAGTCTGGGACTTTTCAGGTTAGAAAATAAATGACTAGAGGAGGAGGAGGGGAGGAGGAGGAGAAGACCGCAGATTTATACCCTGCCCTTCTCTCTGAATCAGTCTCAGAGCAGCTTACAATCTCCTTTATCTTTCTCCCCCACAACACACACACTGTGAAATAAGTGGGGCTAAGAGAGCTCTCCCAGAAGCTGCCCTTTCAAGGACAAACTCTGCGAGAGCTATGGCTGACCCAAGGCTATTCCAACAGCTGCAAGTGGAGGAGTGGGGAATCAAACCCAGTTCTCCCAGATAAGAGTACGTGCACTTCACCACGACACCAAACTGGCTCTCTACACCTGCACCAAATCAAATCACTACACCAAACTGAAGGACATGATAAAAGATGATAAAATTAGGCACAGGGTAGAGAGGGTAGACTGAGAGAACTTTTTTTTCCCCCTTTCCCCAAAGACTTGAACCCAAGGGTATCCGATGAAACTGATGGGCAACGGATTCAGGACAGACAAAAGGAAATACTTCTTTACACAACAAACAGTGAAAATGTAAAAACTCCCTGCCGGACGATGTAGTGATGGTCACAGTCAGCTTCAAAAGAAGATGAGACAGCTTCATGGAGAACAGGTCTATCAATGGCTATTAGTCACGGTGACTAAAGGCAACCTCCACATTCCGAATGCCAGTGCCATGAGGCAACATCCAGGGAAAGCCTCGGCCTCTACATCCTGCCGTTGGCCCTCCAGAAGAGCTGGTTGGCAACTGTGTGAGACGGGATGCTGGACTAGATGGACCGCTGATACGATCCAGCGAGGCTCTTATGTTCTTAAATAGGAGCTGTCCACGGTCCTTAGCATCCTGCTGTTCAGTCTTGCTAGCCGTACTTTCTTCTCTCTTCCTCTTCGACTGGCTGCCGTTGCTAATGTCACTTGCTATTCGAGGCCCAGGGATATACCCACAGCTTACCCTGAGCGTGGCTGGAAGGGAAGTCCTAGAATCTCACCAGGTTAAGGATTCCTGCGATGCTCACGCAAATACAAGCTAAATAACAGCATCAAAATGCTGACTGTTAGGCTTGGTTGACCTTGACCTGCATGGCCCAGGCTATCCCAGCCTTGCCAGATCATGGAAGCTAAGCAGAGATGGTCTTGATTAGTATTGACTTCTCTTTGTGAATACGGAAAGGTCATCAAAAGCAGGGAGTTGCCCATTCATAAATGGCTAAGGTGGGTCTACTCAGATTAAGGTCCCAACATAAGGTCTGCTTAACTTGCTTAATGTAAGAAGAAGAAGATATTGGATTTATATCCCGCCCTCCACTCCGAAGAGTCTCAGAGCAGCTCACAATCTCCTTTCCCTTCCTCCCCCCCACAACAGACACCCTGTGAGGTAGATGAAGATATTGGATTTATATCCCGCCCTCCACTCCGAAGAGTCTCAGAGCGGCTCACAATCTCCTTTACCTTCCTGCCCCACAACAGACACCCTGTGAGGTGGGTGGGTTGAGAGGGCTCTCACAGCAGCTGCCCTTTCAAGGACAACCTCTGCCAGAGCTATGGCTGACCCAAGGCCATGCCAGCAGATGCAAGTGGAGGAGTGGGGAATCCCATATAAGAGTTCGCACACTTAACCACTACACCAAATTGGCTCTCCCACATAGAATAGAGGCTTGAGAGCCACAAGACATGAATGTCAGATGTTTGAGAGCTGCTAGACATGAACATCAGATGTAGGTAGGAATGGAAGGAAGGAAGGAATTAGATGGGGAGAGAACGGTGAAAAGAAAGCAACTTTAAATGCATTCTCCAAGCTGCCTGCTAATGGGATGGTGGAGGCTTTGAGAGCCACACAATGTGTGAAAGAACCACATGTGGGTTCCGAGCCACAGTTTGGTCATCCATGTTCTAGCCACTATGCAGTGCTGTCATCCACGAATATGCTTTGTGGGGGGGATGAATCCACTTGTAATATAGACCCTGGAGCTCCAATGAGCTCTTCCAGTTATTAGTATGGCGTTATTAAACCACACCGCTCTGTACCTCTGATCACAGGTAAAAAAAAAAATTGGAGTTATGTGTAAAAAGAAATCATTTGACTTGGAAGCACAGAAGCGTTACACAGCATCCCCGATCCTCCACTTGTCCTGGTTGAGAGAAAATGCTGCTCAAACAAATGACAAAGATGATCCGACTCCAACGGTAACAAGAGAAAGAATTTTTACTTACAAAATTAGAAGCACATCTTACATGACATATTGTGAACAGATGAACTTCAAAAAGGTTAACTTGCTACAGCTCCAAGCCCAGGTAAGAGAGAGGAGAGGAAAGGCCCTATATAAGATGAAACAGAAGGCAAGCAAGGGACAAAGCAGTTCAACACCTATCCAAGTGTACCCCTGGAGTGGGGGGGGGGGGGGAGAGAGAGAGTTCTCTTAACTCTTTCCCTACCAGATCATCTTGCAGAGTTACAATATCCAACAAAAAGTATCTCCATTCCCTAACAGATTCCTTTACTTGAAAACAAATGTGAATCCTTTATCTGCACCAAAGTTTTCCCTTCAGAGTGCCCTTGAGGTATCAAGAGATGCGAATTCCCAGGTGCCCCTTGGATGACGGCTGCTGCCGCAGCACAAGGGGGAAAAAAAAATTAAACGATGTTATGGAGGGAAAGGAAACATCACTTTAATGTCATGTCAACCCAGGTTAATTCCATCAGGGAACAGGGTTTTAAATTGCTCGGGAGCAGAGAAGCTTTTAGCAGATACACGCTGGATTTTTTCCCTTCTGATGCAGCAACGCTATCGCCGATTATATCTGCAGTTGTTCTGCCCTCCGTGGAACTCTTAAATGGACACAGCTCGCCTAGGCAGCATGTGAACGAACTGCTTCTTTCTCTCTGGATCCTAGTTTTAGCTGCCACCATGGTCCGATGAGTCTTATTTTGCCCCTTTCTGCACAGCAAAGGCCCCCCCCCCAATTTAGTAGCTTTGGTCAGCCCTTTAGTAAATAGTGCAATGATAAGAGCCAAGATGTCATTTGATGGCAAAATAGCAGAGTGTTATATTTGTCTGGGGCTGGAAGGCAAGGCACATCAACAGCCTTGCAATGATTTCACTGTTACAATTACAGAACATGAGCGTTGCACCCAATACCACATAGCTGAATTAAATCTCCAACACTTCCTGATATTCCTTTTAAGTGAGCTACAAACAGCAGAATTTGGGCTCTTAAGCACATAAGAAGCCATGTTGGATCAGGCCAACATATATACACACACACTGTGGCTAATAGCCACTGATGGACCTCTGCTCCATATTTTTATCCAATCCCCTCTTGACAGGAATATATATATATATGAAGCTGCCTTCTACTGAATCAGACCCTCGGTCCATCAAAGTCAGTATTGTCTTCTCAGACTGGCAGCGGCTCTCCAGGGTCTCAGGCTGAGGTTTTTCACACCTATTTGCCTGGACCCTTTTTTGGAGATGCCGGGGATTGAACCTGGGACCTTCTGCTTCCCAAGCAGATGCTCTACCACTGAGCCACCGTCCCTACCCCGTCTTGAAGCTGGCTATGCTTGTAGCCGCCACCACCTCCTGTGGCAGTGAATTCCACATGTTAATCACCCTTTGGGTGAAGAAGGAAAGGGAGAAAAGGACTTCTCTCTCTACTTTCTCCATCCCATGCATAATTTTATAAACCTCTATCATGTCACCCCGCAGTCGACGTTTCTCCAAGCTAGAGCCCCAAGCGTTTTAACCTTTCTTCATAGGGAAAGTGTTCCAAACCTTTAATCATTCTAGTTGCCCTTTTCTGGACTTTTTCCAGTGCTATAATATCCTTTTTGAGATGCGGTGACCAGAATTGTACACAGCATTCCAAATGAGATCGCACCATCGATTTATACAGGGGCATTATGATACTGATCTTCTAACAACAACTGAATCATCCAGGGCTGGCCTGTCCATTAGAAGCTGCTTTTGACTGAATATGGCCTTTGGTCCATCAAAGTCAGTCTTGTCTACTCAGACCGGCAGTTGCTCTTCGCTGTCACAGGCAGAGGTCTTTCCCATCACCTCCTGCCTGGTTCTTTTAACTGGATGTATTGCCCACCCACCCCTTTAAGACATGATAGAGGTTTACAAGATTATGCGTGGGATAGAGAAGGTAGAGAAAGAAGTCCTTTTCTCCCTTTCTCACAATACAAGAACTCGTGGGCGCTCCATGAAATTGCTGTGGAGTCGAGTTAGAACAGACAAAAGGAAGTCCTTCTTCACCCAAAAGGGTGATGAGCACATGGAATTCACTGCTGCAGGAGGTGGCGGCAGCTACAAGTATAGACAGCTTCAAGAGGGGATTGGATCAACATATGGAGCAGAGGGTCCATCAGTGGCTATTAGCCACAAGGTATAGATGGAACTCTCTGTGTGGGGCAAGTGATGCTCTGTATTCTTGACGCTTGGGTGGGGGGCAACAATGGGAGGACTTCTAGTGTCCTGGCCCCACTGTTGGACCTGAAACCTGTTTGCTTGTTTTTTGGCCACTGTGTGACACAGAGTGTTGGACTGGATGGGCCATTGGCCTAATCCAACATGGCTTCTCTTATGTTCTTATGAGACTGAACCTGGAGGAAAAGTCAGATAAGCTGTAATTCCAGGGGAGCCCCATATCCCATCTGGAGGCTGGCATCCCTACCCTGGGTTCACCCCTTGGCATCTCCCGTTAAGGCTCTCAAAACATAGGGTTGCCAAGTCCAATTCAAGAAATATCTGGGGACTTTTGGGGGTGGAGCCGGGAGACATTGGGGGTGGAGCCAGGAGCAAGGTTGTGACAAGCATCATTGAACTCCAAAGGGAGTTCTGGCCAACGTATTTAAATGGACCGCACACCTTTTAAATGCCTTCCCTCCATTGGAAATAATGAAGATAGGGGTACCTTCTTTTGTGGCTCATAGAATTGGACCCCCAGTCCAACCTTTTTGAACCTTGGAGGGTATTTTGGGGAGAGGCGCTGGATGCTATGCTGAAAATCTGGTGCCTCTACCTAAAAATACAGCCTCCCCAGAGCCCCAGATACTCCCCAGAGCCCCAGATGGTTTTATGAATGTTTATCCGTTTTAGATGTATTTAAATGGTTTTAATGGTTTAAATGGTTTAATGGTTTTAGATGTATTTAAATGGTTTATGAATATGTGTGTTTGATGTGTTGGTATGTTTGTGGAAGAGCACCTCATTTCGTTGCTCTCTTTTTGTTGAGAACAATGACAATAAATTCATCTATCTATCTATCTATCTATCTATCTATCTATCTATCTATCTATCTATCTATCTATCTATCTATCTATCTACTCACAGATCTATTCTCCATTATACCCTATGGGAATCGATCTTCCCATATCTATTCTCCATTATACCCTATATCGATCTATCCCAGATCTATTCTCCATTATACCCTATGGGAGTCCTCCCCTCCCCCCGCTTTCTGATGAACCTTAAAACGAGGGGAGGGCCTCCAAACTGGGGGGTCCCCTGCCCCCACCTGGGGATTGGCAACCCTACTCAAAGAGCAGGTCTTGGGAAAGCTCTTTCTCTTCCTCACACCCTGGCGAGCCGCTGCCTCTGGAACCAGACAGCACGTGGCTGCGTGGACCGACATTCTGATCACTTCCTTTGCTTAACTAAAATTAAATCATCCAAGGCCTGGCTGCCATTTTGCCACTCCTGAACACAGAGTTCCGGCAAATTTGTTCTTGTAACTCCGGAGAGTTCTCTGTCTTTTGCTGAATGCTAAATATGACCGGCCGCTTCCCCGGCCTATTATTCAGTGGGTGCAATTAAGTGGAAACAAGATATAATAGGTTAAAGCGTGGCATAGATTGACTGAGCACGGCTGTGCAGCCCAATGAAGCGAACGGGATTAGAGGGATCGATAGAAGACAAGTGGCAATTAGGGCTTTAACCAGAAGGATGGCGAATCAAGGAGACCGAGAGGCACGGATGGCCGTCTGAGGGAAGAAGTCGGCTGGGTGAATCATTGGTGGGAAAAAGATCGGGGTGCGGGGGGGGGGACAACTTTGCTGCAATAATAGAGCGGCAACCTTAAGAAGCCAGCCTCATTTACTGGGTTCAGAGCGTTTTCCAACTCGAGAGAGAAGGTGTTTCCTTCAAAGGCAATTGCCACTGGGGTTGCCAATCCCCAGGTGGGGGCAGGAGATCCCCTGGTTTGGAGGCCCTCCCCTTGTTTCAGGGTCATCAGAAAGTGGGGGGGGGAGGGAAATGTCTGCTGGGCACTCCATTATTCCCTATGGAGACCGATTCCCATTGGGTTTAATGGAGAATTGATTGACAGGTATCTGGGGCTCAGGGGGGGTAGAGGCGCCAATTTTTTTGAGGTAGAGGCACCAAATTTGCAGCCTAGCATCCGATGCCTCTTCTCAAGTTTCAAAAAGATTGGACCAGGGGGTCCAGTTCTATGAACCCCAAAAGAAGGTGCCCCTATCCTTCATTATTTCCAATGGAAGGAAGGCATTGAAAAGGTGTGCGGTCCCTTTCAGTGTGATGGCCAGAACTTCCTTTGGAGTTCAACTATGCTTACCATGACCTTGTTGCTGGCGCCACCCCAATGCCTCCTGCACCCCCAAAGTCCCCAGATATTACATGAATTGGACTTGGCAATCCTAACCACCATGCGATTTTGCAAACTTGATCATTTTCAAGGCAAATAAAAGATTTTAAGGCAAAACCACATTTCCTGCAATCTTCCTGACTCCAGGCCTTGAAAAGAGAATGATTTGGTTATTTTAGGGTTGCCAACCTGCAGGAGGGACCTGGAGATCTCCCGTAATTGTAACTGAGCTCCAGGCTACAGAGATCAGTTCCCCTAGAGTTGGACTCTATTGCATTATACCCTGCTGAGGTCACTCCCCTCCCCAAACCGTGCCCTCCGCCCAATTCTGACCCCGTATCTCCAGGAATTTCCCAACATGGAGTCGGCAACCCTGTGCCATTCCAGCAGGCCCAATGCATTTGAGGGGCTGTGTAAGGCTGCTGCTGTTGACTGAAAGAACCGTTGTGCTTTGGATATCTTGTTTGGGGTGGGAGTTTTGTATGTTGCTACTTTTAAAACTTGCAGAAAAGGGTAGGAGCGTGAAGAGCCAGGTGCAGAGAAAAAAGAAATGTGTTGATTCGAAAGCAAAAGTATTTTTGTGTGGCTCTGTGGAATGATGGTCGTGGAGATATCAGGCTGACGAAGGGACACAAAACGAAACTGTAATTTGACCTAGTGGAATTTTTCTCTCTCTCGTGGGATTTTTTTGATTCCTTGGTAGCAGAACAGAAGATGACAAGACATAGAGACATGTACAGGGCGTTGGGCTTTGCCCCATATATGGAGTTGTGTGGACTTTTTCACTTCTTCTGTGAATGATTGTGTTTTGTAACCAGCTGCTATTCTGGAAAGATTACTGTATATTTAAATGTTGTTAAGTCTTTATCACTAAAATATATCTTTGTACACACTTTGGTGTGATAATAACTATATTTCCAGTGTTGATTGCATTGTTCCATATTTCCTCCAGGGAAGCTGATCTCTGCCAGCTGGAGATCAATTGTGAAATCGGGAGATCTCCAGGCCCCACCTGGACGCTGGCAACCCTGCTACCCCAAAATAATATCAGCAAACATATAGCATACTAAGACACATGGAGTACTGTCATGTAGCCCAGGCAAGACCGATCTTGTCAGATCTCGGAAGCTAAGTGGGGCCAACCCTGGCAAGTACTTGGATGGGAGACCTCCAAGGAATACCAGCAGTTAGGAGGTGGGGGTGGGCAGCAGCAAGCCACCTCTCTGAATGTCCAAACTTCACTAGGGGTGGCCAGCAGTCAACCATGACATGCACAAAGTACTTGCAAAACTCCTCAATTAATAGTCACATATTCTTCAGTTGTCTTTACTTACCCAGGACACAGACGCATACTGCCTTCCTGGTTACTTCTCCCTGGTAAACCACCTATATTTAGTCCCTGTTTTTTGTTACAAAGGTATGTGTGTCTGTGGCCAGAGCTGACCCTTCCCCCGGGGTCATTCATTAGCCCTGTCATCTGAGCTGGGGACACCAGATCATCTTTTTAGAGGACAGTCCTTCCTTCCTTCCTTCCTTCCTTCCTTCCTTCCTTCCTTCCTTCCTTCCTTCCTTCCTTCCTTCCTTCCTTCCTTCCTTCCTTCCTTCCTTCCTTCCTTCCTTCCCTCCCTCCCTCCCTCCCTCCTTCCTTCCTTCCTTCCTTCCTTCCTTCCTTCCTTCCTTCCTTCCTTCCTTCCTTCCTTCCTTCCCTCCTTCCTTCCTTCCTTCCTTCCTTCCTTCCTTCCCTCCTTCCTTCCTTCCTTCCTTCCTTCCTTCCTTCCTTCCTTCCTTCCTTCCTTCCTATAATATAGTGGGTTCAAAGCATCGAAGAGACAAGGCAACAGTGATAACAGCTCTTTATTAGAGGCAGCATGGTGGATGGCTGCAGTAACAAGACTGGCTAACTGGTCGACGGGCCATAACTATGTATACAACGCTGGGTTCCCACGCTAGCAGGTTATTGGTCTGTTCAAACTGGCCGGGGCCCTATGATTGGTACAAGGCAGCAGGTATCAGGATCCTGCTGTCCATTGTTCCTAGTTCCCCAAGTTCCGTTCTTCTGGCTACAATTAGCTAAATAGGAATACCCAGATAGTTGACATAAGTCTAATAATTGTCATGGGTGCTGGGGACCCTGCAGAGGAAGACGAGTCTGCCGAGGAAACTGTACCCCTGCCACCTGCACCAGTACCCCTGCCTCCTGCTGAAGAAGATCCCAGCCCCCCTGCCTCGCCCTCTCGGGTGGCTCGTGTGCGTGACCGCCTCCGTCAGGACCTCAGGGATCGGAGGAGGGCGGCACGCTCACAAGCAAGACGCTCCCTGAGTCCTGAGTTTTGAGAGGATTCTGGCCCTCCTAAGAGCAAGGATGCTTGAGTTGTAACAGGATCCTGGCTGCCTCCCAGAGCCAGCAATTAGCCCAAATGGGCAACAGCCAGCAGAGGGCTATATAGCTGTGGGCTTTGGGAGGAGGCTTTGTGGAAGCAACTAGTTGTCTCCTTGACGTTCTAGCATCCACTCCGGCTTGACTTTGGTTCCTGACTCCCTGACTTTGGCTTTTGACTTCTGGACTCCCTGACCTTGGCTTCTGGACCTTGGACCTGCGATACTTGCACAGCGATTTGCATTTGGCACCTTGGACACTCCTGCTTGCTGGCTACAGACCTCGGACTGCCTCTGGACTTTGCCTGACCCGGCCCCAGCCATGACAATAATAATAATAATAAATTTTCATTTATACCCCGCCCTCCCCGCCAAGGCAGGCTCAGGGCGGCTTACAAGACATGGTACATATGCCATGATATAACAATAAAATCAGAATAACAATTAAAATACAATTCATAAATTTAATTTAATTTAAATTAAATAATTATCTAAAAACCAGTATAATTTAATGATGCTACAGTCTCAGTATATATAAAATAGCTTAATATTATTGCCGAGGTTCCATCTTAAAAAGCAAGTTGGAAGAGGGCGGTTTTACAAGCCCTACGGAACTGATCCCGTAGGGCCCGCACCTCCTCTGGCAGCTGGTTCCACCATTGGGATGCCATTATCGAGAAGGCCTACTCCCTTGTTGTTTTTAGCTTGGCCTCCTTTGGCCCAGGGATTTTCAGGTTTTGTGAACTAGATCTTAGTGCTCTCTGGGGAACATATGGAGAGAGACGGTCCCTAAGGTAGGCAGGTCCTGGGCCATATAGGGTTTTAAAGGTAATAACCAGCACCTTGTAGCGAACTCGGTAAACAATTGGCAGCCAGTGCAGCTCCCGCAGCCTCGATCCAGATAAGTCTACATACATAACACTTTCCTTCCTTCCTTCCTTTTCTCTTTTTTGTGGTGTCTATCCTCTTTTCGGCTGGTTTTCTTTTCTTTTTTTTGGGGGGGGGGAGAGGGGGAGGGAATTATGAAAATGTTCTCTTTGGGGTTTGGAAGTTTATGAATATCCCTACAGGGCTGGATCTGGGGGGGGGGGGGCAGGGGGGGTGCTTGCCCCGGATGTCGACAGGGGTGTGTGTGTGCCAAATTGGGTATGGAGTCCATTGTTGTAGTGTATCAGTAACAACATGCGCCCACGCTCAGGGGCAACTGGGCTGTCCCAGAGGCCCAGCGCGGGGCGTGGAATCCCCTGCCAATCAACAGCTGTGGCGGGAAGTTCAACCGGTCAGGATTGGCCTGACCGGCCCAGTAGGCTGTACCGGGGATTGTATATAAGTGGGACCCGGCCCGCGTGTTCCCTCTCTTGCAACGTGCTCCTAATAAAGAATGTTGCCCTACGCGCGTCTCCCGTCTGAGTACGTTACAATTGTATTCTATGGGACCATAATATAGAATGGCCCAAAAGGGGGCGTCATTTTTTAAATTTGCCCCCCCCCCAAAAAAAACATGTAAATGCAGTCCTGTTCCGTAGTGAGCAGCAAATACCACCGCTTAAATAGGAAGGCTATTCACAATGAGATTTGTCACAGTGAGCACTTATTTGAAGTCGTTAGGAAATACGGCCTCTTTTTTGCTTCGTAACCCCACTCTTGTCGGTCCCTAAGGTGCTTGTGCACTCTGTGATCAACTGCAATTCCAGCAGCTGTCCAGGTTCAACCTGGAGGTTGGGAAACTTAATCCCACCTGCTATTGAAACGGGATACGAGACTACATCCCCCCCCAAGACTACATTTCCCACAATGCCTTTGTACAACGAGAGGGGACGCCTAGAGCGGCACGAAGGTACAGTCACCCAGCCGTGTACGACGTACAGCTGTCTTGCGGCGGTGTGACGACTTTTTTTATCAGGAACAATCGCAATAGAGAGTGTAGCGGATGCCTCACCGTCGAGACGCCAGCGCCTAGAGCGACACCACAGAGAGTCCCAGCCAGAGGCCACTTGGGATTCGAGACTTTAGGAACAAAAATAGAACGCTTACTTACAAAAACTACATTTCCCAGAGGGCGCTGCTCTTCCGTCACGCTTCGCTCCCGGGCGACCTCTCGTCTGTCTCGCGAGATCTCGCTGGGCTGTTTGACGGGGGAGAGGAAATCCCCGGGCGAGGCCCGGAAGCGCTTCGAGAGTCGGGTCTGAGCAGGAGTCTGAGGGGGAGCCGGAGCGAACCAGGATGGCCGAGACGGACCCCAAGACCGTTCAGGACCTCACCGCTGTGGTGAGGCGGCCTCGGAGGGCCCAGGGCAGCCGCGGGGGGTGATGGGAGAGCACGAGGCGGTTGCTGTGGTGACAGGCGGGGCTGGCGCGAGACCTGCGGAGAGCTAGGGGAGGGGCAGGGCCTCGGTTGCTATGGAGATGGGGAGCGGCGAGGGGGAGGCGCCTAGGAGGGAGGCTGTGGTTGCTGTGGAGACGGGGAGCGGTATTGAAGCGGGAGGACGTTGTTGCCAGGGGGATGGCTGGGGTCTAGGGTTGCCAGCCTCCAGGTGGGGCCTGGAGATCTCCCGCTTTGACAATTATCTGCTTGGAAGGGGTGGACCTTGCTGGGGCCCCTCCCCTCAACAAACCCCACCCTCTCCCAGCTCCACCCGGAAGTCTCCAGGCATTTTCCAACACTAACCTGGCATCAAAGATTTCAGGTTTTCACGGCTGGCATCATCATTAGGGTTTGTAGAATCTTTCAGGCTCAAGTGCCGTGTTCCACTGGAGAAAGTTTTTCTTCCAGACGTTTCGTTCTCAGCTGCGGAGAACATCCACAGCCAGTTTCCTTATCACCACCCTTCCAGGAAGCCCCACCAAACAATGGGTACATTCACAAACCATTTGCCCTCTCACCACACCCCCTCCAGCCTAGAAATAGCAGCTCTCCAGCAGCCAAGAAGGTCAGAGCGCCTGCTCCGGCTGCAACGCCACTGAGGATGTTCTCCGCAGCTGAGAACGAAACGTCTGGAAGAAAAACTTTCTCCAGTAGAACACGGCACTTGAGCCCGAAAGATTCTACAAACACTAACCTGGCAACCTGCCCTCCCTCCCTCCCTTCAGTGTTGCCAGCCTCCAGGTGGGGCCTGGAGATCTCCCCTTTTTACAACTGATTTCCAGCGGAAGCTGGGTTCAGGAAGCCAGCTCAAGGTTGACTCAACCTTCCATCCTTCCGAGGTCGGTAAAAGGAGTCCCCAGCTTGCTGGGGGTAAAGTGTAGAAGACTGGGGAAGGCAATGGCAAACCACCCCGTAAAAAGTCTGCCATGAAAACGTTGTGAAAGCGACGTCACCCCAGAGTCGAAAATGACTGGTGCTTGCACAGGGGACTACCTTTACCTTTTTAAAGAAGCTTTCATGGGCATGTCCTGACATTCCCAGTGCTAGACTTGTTCTGAACAAAATACTTCCTGTTGTTTAGTTAAATGCACAACAGGGCCAGGAATTCCTGTGCTCTGAAAAGATCTCTGTATCATGCACATCTTCTTTTCCCGCCAGGTGCAAACCCTGCTGCAACAGATGCAGGACAAGTTTCAAACCATGTCTGACCAGATCATTGGCAGGAATATCCTTTGGCCTTCCAGTATGTTGCTCTGTTCCCCCCAAACTCTACAACGCCCTGGGTGTCTTGCTCCCAGACAAGACCTCTTGCTTTCTCCGGTATGTTAAACATTTCTGTGGCCTGCTGAAGGAAACCTCACTTGGCAAGGTGTGTTCGGCAACTTCAGAATGCTCTCTGGGGGTACAGTACGCTTTCTCTGTCTTCCCTTCTCCTTGCAAAGATGCAGCTGTGATGGTGTGGTGTAGCGAAATAAATGTCCGCTAGAAGACTATTGCAGTCAATGTTCCCTCTAAGCTGCAGAGTCTTCTGAACAAAAATTCTACTTTGTGAGCAGCTGCTATTAAAGTTGTGAGCTGCTGGCGTTGAAGTTGTGAGCTACTGCAAAAATTATCGGACTCTGGGGTCATCCTTGCTGAGCTAAGATAAAAAATGTGTGAGCTGGAGGCTAAAAGCCTGTGAGCTAGCTCACACTAACTCACCTTAGAGGGAACACTGATTGCAGTATTTATTTTTAGTGTGAGCTTGGACTTTTCATTTTGTTTTCTGTAAGTCTTTTTTTTTTTTTTTACCTTTTCATTCGGGCAAACAGTTCTTAGCACTTCGAGCTTTTCGAAGTATGCTTTTCAGCAGCCCTGTAAAGTAGTTCAATATTGCTATCCCCATATTGCAGCATCTGGGAAGAACAACATTTGAATTTGTACCCCATCCTTCACTCAGAGCGGCTTTCAATCTTCTCCCCCTCCTCTCCCCACAACAGACACCCTGTAAGGTAGGTGGGGGCTGAGAGAGCTCTCAGAGAACTATGCCTGACCCAAGGTCACCCAGATGGCTGAATGTGGAGGAGTGGGGAATCAAACCTGGTTCTCCCGTATTAGAGTCTGTGCACTTAACCACTACACCAAACTGGGAGCTGAGATAACATAAGTCCTGTACTTAGGTCGGGGCGGGGGGGCTGTGTTCTAAGATCTGGCTCCCCGCTCTGGATGGCGCATCTCTTATGCCAGCTTAGAAGTTGAGGAGCTTGAGTGTGGATGCCACCCTTTCTATGGGAGGGACGGTGGCTCAGTGGCAGAGCATCTGCTTGGGAAGCAGAAGGTCCCAGGTTCAATCCCTGGCATCTCCAAAAAAGGGTCCAGGCAAATAGGTGTGAAAAACCTCCGCTTGAGACCCCGGAGAGCCGCTGCCAGTCTGAGAAGACAGTACTGACTTTGATGGATCAAAGGTCTGATTCAGTATAAGGCAGCTTCATATGTTCATACGGAGGCCCAGGTCACAGCTGTTGCATGGTCTGCCTTTCACCATCTTCGGCAGGCCAAACAACTAGCGCCCTATCTGGCCCCTCGGGACTTAGCTACAGCGATGCACGCAACAGTCACTTCCAGGCTGGACTACTGTAACTCGCTCTGCGCAGGCTTGCCCTTGAGGCTGATCCGGAAGCTCCAGCAGGTGCAGAACGCAGCGAGCAGCCGGCCGATGCTGCGCAGTTTGCACCGGCTACCAGTCGGGTACCGGATCCGCTTCAAGGTTTTAGTGCGGACATTTAAAGCCTTGCGCGGCCTGGGACCGGCATACCTGCGGGACCGTCTCTCCCCATACAAGCCCCGGAGGTCATTACGATCGGCCGGCCAACATCTTCTGACCATCACCAGCCCAAGGGACGTCCAGCTTGCCTCGACCAGAGCCAGGGCTTTTTCGGCCTTGACCCCGACCTGGTGGAATCAGCTCCCTGTGGAGGTTCGGGCCCTCCCGGATTTGTTACCGTTCCGGAGGGCCTGTAAGACGGAGCCGTTCCACCGGGCCTGTGGCTGAGGCAGACAGACATCCTTATCATTTAAACCGCCTTGCACCGATTGCTTAAAACCGATACAGCTGAGATTTTTGAACATCTAAGTTGGGACAAGCGTGCCTAATTGGTAAGTAAAGTAAAGTAAAATTTTATTTATATCCCGCCCTCCCCCGCCGAAGCAGGCTCAGGGCGGCTAACAACAGCAAAAAATAACAATACATTAATAAACATTAATTAACCTTAAAAGCAATTAGTACATTAATTAAAAACCATTACTAATCTAATACCATTAAATTAAATTGAATTAAATCTGACAGTAATGTTATCATTTGGCGCTATGCCTGTCAGTTGGTATTGATGGCGGGTCTCCAGACTGGACCATTTTGATGTTTCTTCTGTTATGCACTTATAGTTCAGCTATTCATAAGCCAGTTTGAAGAGGGTGGTCTTGCAGGCCCTGCGGAACTGAAGAGGGTGTCTGAAGTTTGAAGCCAGTTTGAAGAGGGTGGTCTGTCCACACCATCCATGCCGCCTTAACTAATGTGAGCTGTGGCTTAATTGTCTTAATTGTAAACTGTTTTGATCGTTTTGTTATGTCGGAAGCCGCCCTAAGCCCACTATGTGAAAGGGCGGCCTATAAATCTACGGACATAAATAAAATCATTGCTGCTTGGGGCAAGAATTGAACTAGGGAGGGCAGGTTTCCTGGTTGAGGGCAAAGTCTTGGGAAGCCCTACGTTAGCCCAGATTTAGAACATCAGCGCTCCTTTAAAATGAGTTTTATTTCAGCCTGTGCTATATTAAAATCTTATTTATCTCCACACACACCCCTGCCCCCCGGAAATGTTGAGCTTTAAAAGTTGGATTCGCTTGCTGATTTTGCTAACTTCAAATTCCCAGCGCTTCTGGGTCGAGTTTGTGGTTCTGGTTGGTTGTTTTCCCTCTGCGCCATTTTCTTTAACTGGGACGCACTCGACGACATGAGCTGTCGCATCGACGACCTGGAGAAAAACATAGCGGATCTCATGACTCAAGCCGGAGTGGAGGAGCTGGAAGGCGAGGGCAAGGCGGCGGCAAACAAGACTGCTTCGAGTGAGAGCAACTTTGAAACGATTTGATGTCTGCAGACCAAAGTGGGCAGGGATGGCCAGTCGCGAGCCGTGGCTGCCAGGGTATGGGCAAAACGCAACGGTCGAGGCCTTGCTCATTATTGGAGGGGTGAGGGGGTGGGTTGCACATTGGCCTAAAGTGGGCTGTCCCATTAAGCGCCACTATCTTTTTCTTTTCCTACCTTCTTTTCATAAGAACCTAAGAGAAGCCCTGTTGGGTTAGGCCAATGGCCCATCCAGTCCAACACTCTGTGTCACGCAGTGGCCAAAAAAACCCCTGGTGCCATCAGAAGGTCCATCAGTGGGGCCTCCCACTGTGCCCCCCCCAAGTACCAAGAATACAAAACATCACTGCCCCAGACATAAGAACATAAGAGAAGCCATGTTGGATCAGGCCAGTGGCCCATCCAGTTCAACACTCTGTGTCACGCAGTGGCCAAAAAAACCCCAGGTGCCATCAGGGGGTCCATTAGTGGGGCCAGGACACTAGAAGCCCTTCCACTGTGCCCCCCCCCCCAAGCACCAAGAATACAAAACATCACTGCCCCAGACATAAGAATATAAGAGAAGCCATGTTGGATCAGGCCAGTGGCCCATCCAGTCCAACACTGTGTCACACAGTGGCCAAAAAAACCCCAGGTGCTATCAGGGGGTCCATCAGTGGGACCAGGACACTAGAAGCCCTCCCACTGTGCCCCCCCCCCAAGCACCAAGAATACACAGCATCACTGCCCCAGACATAAGAACATAAGAGAAGCCCTGTTGAATCAGGCCAGTGGCCCATCCAGTCCAACACTCTGTGTCAAGCAGTGACCAAAAAAACCCCAGGTGCCATCAGGAGGTCCATCAGTGGGACCAGGACACTAGAACCCCTCCCATTGTGCCCCTCACCAAGCACCAAGAATACAGAGCATCACTGCCCCAGACAGAGAGTTTCAACAATACGCTGTGGCTAATAGCCACTGATGGACCCCTGCTTTGTGAACTACTGGTATTACCATAAGAACATAATAGAAGCCATGTTGGATCAGGCCAGTGACCCATCCCATCCAACACACTGTTACACAGTGGCCACAAAAACCAAGTGCCATCAGGAGGTCCATCAGTGGGACCCGGACACTAGAAGCCTTCCCACTCTGCCCCACCCCCCCAGGCACCCAGAATACAGAGCATCACTGCCTCAGACAGAGATTTCCAACAATACGCTGTGGCTAATAGCCACTGATGGACCTCTGCTTTGTGGGCTACTGGTATTAGCATAAGAACATAAGAGAAGCTGTGTTGGATCAGGCCAATGACCCATCCAGTCCAACACACTGTGTCACAGAAGAATATAAGAGAAACCATGTTGGATTAGGCTAGTGGTCCATCCAGTCCAACACACTATGTCACAGAAGAACATAAGAGAAGCCATGTTGGATCAGGCCAGTGGCCCATCCAGTCCAACACTCTGTGTCACAGAAGAACATAAGAGAAGCCATGTTGGATCAGGTCAATGGCCCATCCAGTCCAACACTCTGTGTCACAGAAGATCATAAGAGAAGCCATGTTGGATCAGGTCAATGGCCCATCCAGTCCAACACTCTTTGTCACACAGTGGCCACAAAAACCCCAGGTGCCATCAGGAGGTCCATCAGTGGAGCCAGGACACTAGAAGTCCTCAACCTGTTGCCCCTCCCAAGCATGAATACAAAGCATCACTGCCCCAGACAGAGAGTTCCATCTGTACCTTGTGGCTAACAGCCACTGGTGGTCCTCTGCTCCATACGTTTATCCAATCCCCTCTTGAAGCGTGCTATGCTTGCAGCCGCCGCCACCTCCTTGTACCACCTCCTTCAACCACTCTTGCTTGCAAAAGGAGGAGAAAAATAGACACAACGCATGTTTCAAGAAGTTAGAAGTGTGGCCTGCAGAACTAGCTGGACCTTCTGTTGTTGTTTTTTTAACTCTTTAAGTAGCTGCATTTCTTGACTGCTGTTTCAAATCTGAAAGCGGTCTCTACCTATGTTACGAACTGCAGACCAAAAAGGATTTTAGTCCAAAATGTATTTGACTGTAAACGCAGGTAGTTTCTCAGCACTGAACCAGTAAATCAATATCTTTTATCTTTTATTTTCATTGACAGCTTGCCAATAATCTTGGATGTCAGAAAGAGAAATTTTTACCAGCTTACAGGGATTTCAAGACTGCATTTGTTTGGCTTTGATTTTTTTCAACTACTGTGTGTAAAAGCATTTTTTCTACCGCTGTAGATCATGCATTCCTAATGTACCTTGTATAACTAGATTTGGAACCGTTTCTATTCTGCTTTGGTGCATATTTGTGGATTTCACACACTTCTTTTGAACGGTCAGGGTCTCTATGCTTCCGTTATTAGAAACACTGTTTTGATGGTCAACTAAAATACTAACATTTGAATGGATTTTTGTGAAATCACATTTGGGGAGAAAAAAAAAAAAACCCTTCCTCACAGGAGGTTTTATGTTGAGTTCTTTTTGTAATTCTTTTCACTTGGGTGGCTAAAATTTCTATCAGCCTGCACAACAGATTTGTCATATGAGCATGAGACAATTGTGTGGAGTCGGGCACAAGAATAAAGCTCAATGTTCTGAAATCTGTCAGTGTGTAGTGCATTGGTATAGTGACTATTACATTAGCCGTCAGCTCTTAACACAACAAACAGGCTGGGCATTGGGCCACTATGAGCCGTCTCTGAGTTATCAATCCAAACATTTTGGGACTTCATTTAGTGACTTTGGGACATGTAATATAAATATTAAGCTCACATTTTCAGCGAACTGCAGCCGCCATCACATAAATAAATTGGAGCATGAGAGAGAAACCTGGTTTAAAAAGGTTGCTAACCACAGAGATTAGAAGACTGCAGATTTATACCCTGCCATGCTCTCTGAATCAAGAGTCTCAGAGCGGCTTTACAATCTCCTATACATTCTCCCCACCCCCCACAACAGACACCCTGTGAGGTAGGGGGGGCTGAGAGAGCTCTTCCAGAAGCTGCCCTTTCAAGGACAAACTCTGCAAGACCCAAGGCCAGCCTTTGGCTGACCCAAGGCCATTCCAGCAGGTGCAAGTGGAGGAGTGGGGAATCAAACCCGGTTCTCCCAGATAAGAGTCCGCACACTTAACCATCACACCAAACTGGCTACTAGCATGGGGGACCCTGGAAAGAAAGCCCATGTTGGAGAGATGCCATGGAAGCTGAGCAGAGAAGGAGCCTCCTCTCTTCCTCCCCTGATTACCATTGGCTTCCTTTTAAATATCTAAAACAGGGGTTTTGAATGCATTTGTTACAAGGGCCACATCTGACATAAATGAGTCCTTATCAGGCCAGGCCATATGTGTCATGAAATGTAATGCCAGGTAGATTAACACTCTTGCAGTATTTTATTTAACAGTCTCCAATAACTGACTCATACTTTGAATTATTGCATCAAAATCTGGAGACAATGTCTGTGTCGTCGCATTCATGAGTATGCCGTTCAGGTGTGTGTCTGTAAGTCGCAAACCTACTTTTGAATTACTGGCATTCATTACGGAAATCTCATGGTCAATGCTTTGAGCCTAAGACCCATGGAGGAAAACATGAAACGGCTGGGCATTGCAAGTTTTTGTACATAGCTTGCTTCAAGTGCTGGTCAGCCAATGGAGAAAATAGAGGTTTTGCTCTGTAGCACTTCTGCAATTGAGCAAGCTGTGATGCAGAAGGAAGAGCAAGAGAGAAGGAAGCAGATGACAACGAGTTGCTCATGGGCCTGATAGGAGCCCTCTGGGGGCCTGATTCAGCCCTCGGGCCACACATTTGACTCCCCCCTCCCCAGTCTAAAGTTATATTTGTTTTGGATGTCTTGTCAATGCTGCTGTATAAGGTAAAGATCGTCCCCTGTGCAAGCACCAGCCATTTCCGTATAAGGCACTGCCGTATAAGACACTGACACAAAATACAGGTATCTACCCCTGTTTTTTTCAAATGCATTTTTAAGAGGCAGGCCAACCAACTGGGAGGCAGCTCTTGGAACCAGGACGGAACCAGGTGGGCGTTCCGTCTGGTCCGGCGAGGCTCCTCCAACGACGCGAAGCAGCTCTTGTTTTGACAGCCGATAACTTGCACCATATGACTCACTGTGTTATCAGGAAAAAGACTTGGATGTTCCTCCGCTGCAGCCCTCTCCTTCCTCCTACTCCCAAGCATTAATCTACATTGCTGTGGCACAGTTCTCTCCCAGAACGGTACGGTCTTTGCAAAAAAGATCAGCGGGAGGGTAGCAGCAGTCGTTGCGGGTCTGGAAAACAAGTGCTCTGAGGCTGCTTCGGAAAGTGGATCGTTTGGCATCCCACAATTCTGAGGTCCCTCCCCTCCACAACTCCGCCCTTCCCAGGCTCCACCCCCCCAGATCTCTAGGTCAAGGGTGGCCAATGGTAGCTCTCCAGATGATTTTTGCCTACAACGCCCATCAGCCCCAGCCGTTGGCCATGCTGGCTGGGGCTGATGGGAGTTGTAGGAAAAAACATCTGGAGAGCTACCGTTGGCCACCCCTGTTCTAGGAGTTTCCCAGGCCAAAACTGGCAACCAGATGTTTGGCCAATGCCTTCCAATGAAACTCCTGGTGGAACGAGGATGTAAACCCCGAGCGAAACTCATTCTGTCCACTCGGGTGGGATTCTAGCAGGAGCTCCTTTGCATATTAGGCCACACACCCCCCGATGTAGCCAATCCTCTTGGAGCTTACAAAAAAGAGCCTTGTAAGCTCTTGGAGGATTGGCTGCATCAGGGGGTGTGGCCTAATATGCAAAGGAGCTCTCGCTAGAATCCCACCCCTGCGTCTACTGAGAATGGAACGGAGCCACATGCCCTTGCCTTCTTGCCCCCAATCCATACTCCATACATATGGAGTACGCTCTGGTATGCAACATGGTTTCTCTCTCCAGACCTGTCCCCGAACTAAAAATGGATTAGCATGAAAAAGTGCTTGCTAACAAGTCACTACAAGAACAAAGCAGTTGTTGGAGAAGAAGAAGATACTGAAGAAGAAGAAGACTGCAGATTCATATCCCGCCCTTCTCTTTAGGGTTGCCAAGTCCAATTCAAGAAATATCTGGGGACTTTGGGGGTGGAGGCAGGAGACATTGGGGCGGAGCCAGGAACAAGGGTGTGACAAGCATAACTGAACTCCAAGGGAGTTCTGGCCATCACATTTAAAGGGACAGCACACCTTTTTAAATGTCTTCCTTCCATAGGAAATAATGAAGGATAGGGGCACCTTCTTTTGGGGCTCATAGAATTGGACCCCCTGGTCCAATCGTTTTGAAACTTGGGGGGTACTTTGGGGAGAGGCATGAGATACTATAGTGAAAATTTGGTGTCTCTACCTAAAAAAAAACCCAGCTTCCCCAGAGCCTCCGAAACCTCCAGATCAATTCCCCATTATACCCTATAAGAATCGATCTCCACATGGGGAATAATGAAGCGGTCAGCAGATGTTTCCCTCCCCCCCACCCCCATTTCTGGCGACTCTGAAGTGAGGGATTGGCCTCTCTACTCACAAGTTGCAGCCAACTTCTTCCAAGTAACACAAACACACCATCCCAAGAGGAAGCCTTTCCAATCGGAGACTGGAGCCTCCTGAGGGGGAAAGTCACATGGTGGCTTTGGGGTCAGGGCCTTTCCAGCAGCTGCAAGTAGAAGAGGGGGGAATGAAACCCTGTTCTCCCAGATAAGAATCCGCACACTTAACCACTACACCAAAATGGCTTGGCTTGGATTTATATCCCATCCTTCTCTCTGAATCTCAGAGCGGCTCACAATCTCCTTTACCTTCCTCCCCCACAACAGACACCCTCTGAGGCAGGTGGGACTGAGAGAGCTCTCCCAGAAGCTGCACTTTCAAGGACAGAGTCTCAGAGCATCCTACAATCTCCTTTATCTTCTCTCCCTACAACAGATGCCCTGTGAGGCAGGTGGGACTGAGAGAGCTCTCCCAGAAGCTGCACTTTCAAGGACAGAGTCTCAGAGCAGCCTACAATCTCCTTTATCTTCTCCCCCCACAACAGATGCCCTGTGAGGCGGGTGGGGCTGAAAGAGCTCTCCCAGAAGCTGCCCTTTCGAGGACAGAGTTTCAGAGAGGCAGGCTCACAATCTCCTATATCTTCTCGCCCCACAACAGACACCCTGTGAGGTGGGTGGGGCTGAGAGAGCTCTCACAGCAGCTGCCCTTTCAAGGACAACTCCTGTGAGAGCTATGGTTGACCCAAGACCATTCCAGCAGCTGCAAATGGAGGAGTGGGGAATCAAACCCGGTTCTCCCAGATAAGAGTCGGCGCACTTAACCACTACACCAAAGTGGCCCTTTCAAGGACAACCTCTGCCAGAGCTATGGCTGACCAAAGGCCATTCCAGCAGCTGCAAGTGGAGGAGTGGGGAATCAAACCTGGTCCTCCCAGATAAGAGTCGGCGCACTTAACCGCTACACCAAAGTGGCTCACAGGGAGGTCACAGGGAGAGGCCCCTCTTGGCTCGCCCAATAATCAAAGATGCTCAATTGGTGGCTGCAAGAAGCAGAAGAATGGGTTTCATTCTCCACTATTGGAGGGGGTCTTGGATGGCTTACAATCTCCTTTCCCTTCCTCTCCCCTCAACAGCTGCTTGCGGGAGGGGCAGGGTATAATCAATGGAAATAAAGTTCAAGGAACTGGCTTTTAGCCGAGAGGCCCGGGCAAGCTCTTCAAATCCCAGAACGGCTTTCATCCAGAGAAGGGTCAGGGGGTCTTGTTCTCTGGCATTCAGTGGCGGGCAAGACAAGATTCAATGGGCTCAAGTTGCAGGAGGAACTGCCCAGTGGTACTAGCAGTTTGACAACGGAGCCAGTTGCTCGGCCTTCACTTGCAGCTGCTGGAATGGCCCTGGGTCAGCCATAGCTATCGCAGGAGTTGTCCTTGAAAGGGCAGCTGCTGTGAGAGCTCTCTCAGCCCCACCCACCTCACAGGGTGTTTATTGTGGGGGGAGAAGTTATAGGAGGGGTGGGGCTGTCCCGCCCTGGAAGTTCTCAGAGGCTGACCAATCATTTGTCAGGAAGAAGAAGATATTGGATTTATATCCCCCCCTCCACTCCAAAGAGTCTCAGAGCGGCTCACAATCTCCTTTCCCTTCCTCCCCCACAACAGACACCCTGTGAGGTAGATGAAGATATTGGATTTATATCCCGCCCTCCACTCCGAAGAGTCTCAGAGCGGCTCACAATCTGCTTTCCCTTCCTCCCCCACAACAGACACCCTGTGAAGTAGATGAAGATATTGGATTTATATCCCGCCCTCCACTCCGAAGAGTCTCAGAGCGGCTCACAATCTCCTTTACCTTCCCCCCGCCACAACAGACACCCTGTGAGGTAGATGAAGATATTGGATTTATATCCCGCCCTCCACTCCGAAGAGTCTCAGAGCGGCTCACAATCTGCTTTCCCTTCCTCCCCCACAACAGACCTCCTGTGAGGTAGATGAAGGTATTGGATTTATATCCTGCCCTCCACTCCGAAGAGTCTCAGAGCGGCTCACGATCACCTTTCCCTTCCTCCCCCACAACAGACACCCTGTGAGGAAGATGAAAATATTGGATTTATATCCTGCCCTCCACTCCAAAGAGTCTCAGAGTGGCTCACAATCTCCATTACCTTCCTCCCCCACAACAGATACCCTGTGAGATGGGTGGGGCTGGAGAGGGCTCTCACAGCAGCTGCCCTTTCAAGGAGAGAGGCTCAGAGCGGCCTACAATCTCCTTTCCCTCCCTCCCCCACAACAGACACCCTGTGAGGTGGGTGAGGCTGGAGAGGGCTCTCCCAGCAGCTGCCCTTTCAAGGACAACTTCTGCCAGAGCTATGGCTGACCCAAGGCCATTCCAGCAGGTGCAAGTGGAGGAGTGGGGAATCAAACCCGGTTCTCCCAGATAAGAGTCCGCGCACTTCACCACTTCACCAAACTGGCGATGTTCTAGCTTTGTTTTTTTCCGTGTTGTCCAGGGGTAGGGTTGGACTAGACAGCGTCCAATGCTCCTTCCAATTGGGATATGCTGTGATTAAGACTGTAGAACGGGGCTCCTCAACCGTTTTGAGCCCCTGGACACCTTTGGACTTCGGACAGGTGGTGGGTGCAGCCGCAAAATGGCTGCCGCAGGAGGCGGAGCCAGCTGCAAAATGGCTGCCCCAGCTCACCTTCAGTCAAACCGTGAAAACCTTTGTGCTGTGGAGGCAGCTGCTGCCGAAGGATCTTTAAAAAAAATCACAGCCAATCCAGTCTCCAGCGGCCAGTCGGAAACCTTGCTAGGCAACCCCCACCGTACCCCCGCTTTCTCAAAACACTTGGCAGGCGCCAGGAAAGTTGTCAGCAGTAGGGTTGTCGGTTCCAGGTTGGGAATATCTGAAGATTTTTGGGGGGCGGAGCTTGAGGAGGGTGTGGTTTAGGAAGGGGAGGAGCCTCAGCCAGAGTATAATGCCATAGGCTGGGGGTGACCAAACTGTGGCTCTTCCATAGTATTGTGTGGCTCTTGAAGCCCCCACCACCGCACTGGCTGACTTTAAATTACTTCTCCAAGCCAAGCCATTTAAAGCTGAAGTTGCTTTCTTTCCACCTCTCCCTCACTCCCCATCTTTCTTCCTCCCTCCCTCTCTCTTTTCCTCCCTCCCTCCTTCTCCCTCTTTTCCTCCCTTCCTCCGTCCCTCTCTCTTTTCCTCCCTTCCTCCATCCCTCTCTCTTTTCCTCCCTTCCTCCGTCCCTCTCTTTTCCTCCCTTCCTCCATCCCTCTCTCTTTTCCTTCCTTCCTCCATCCCTCTTTTCCTTGCTTCCTTCCTCCCTCTCTTTTCTTCCTTCCTTCCTTCCTCCCTCCCTCTCTCTTTTCCTTTCTTTCTTTCTTCCTTCCTCCCTCTCTCTTTTCCTTCCTTCCTTCCTCCGCCCCTCCCTCTCTCTTTTCCTTCCTTCCTCCCTCTCTCCCTCTTTTGCTTCCTTCCTTCCTCTGTCCCTCCCTCTCTCTTCCTTCCTTCCTTCCTTCCTTCCTTCCTTCCTTCCTTGTGGCTCTCAAACATCTGACATTTATTCTATGTGGCACTTACATTAAGTAAGTTTGGCTACCCCTGCCATAGGCTCCACCCTCCAAAGCAGCCATTTTCTCCAGGAAATTGATCTCGGTTGCCTGAGGATCACGTGTAATAGCAGGATATCTCCAGGTGCCATCTTGAGGCTGGCATCCCTATGAGAGGGTGCCATGTTGGCGATCCCCGTTGCAGAAGCCGTGCTTTGCATTGTGAACTCTTTTTCTACTTTAATGAAGGCCGAGCATTAGCATTCCATTTGCTCATTGCTCACCAGCATGGAAGAGGGAACATCGCTCGTTGGAGAAAAGAGCGGAAAGAAAGGCCAGCTTAATTCCTCTCTCTCTCTCTTTTTAAAGAAGCCAAAAGTACAAATATTTAACCAATCGAATAATAAATGAGAACTTTGTTCCTCTTGGAGCTGCCTCTTTAAATCATGATCCAGGGGCACGCTCTGAATATTTCATCACAGCAAACTAAAAGCCGTGCGTGTTTTGGCCGATGGAGATCTCCGTCGCCTCCTTTGATTAGAAGTTCAAGAAACCTTAGGTGCATGGAGAGGTTTTTCTGCGCATTCAGAACCGAAAGGAGAAAGAGCAGAGGACCAGAACAGACTGGCGCAGAGGCGGTGCATTCTGCCGGTTAGTGTGTTAGACTACGGACAGAGAGACCTGGTTTCACAGCAAGGAGTGCCAACCTCCAAGCGGGACCTGAGGATCCCCCAAAATTACAGCTCGCCTTTAGACTACTGAGATCAGTTCCCTGGGAGAAAATGGCTACTTTGGAGGGGGTCCCTGGGGCATTGCACCCCACTGAGGTTTAGGGATGCCAGCCTCCAGGTGGGACCTGGGGATCCCCTAGAATTACAGCTCCTCTCCAGACTACAGAGATCACAAATGGAGAAAACAAATGCTTTGGAGGGTGGGTTGTAGGGCATTAAGAACATAAGAGAAGCCATGTTGGATCAGGCCAATGGCCCATCCAGTCCAACACTCTGTGTCACACAGTGGCAAAAAATCTTATATATACACACACACTGTGGCTAATAGCCACTGATGGACCTCTGCTCCATATTTTTATCTAAACCCCTCTTGAAGGTGGCCATGCTTTTGGCCGCCAACACCTCCTGTGGCAGTGAATTCCACATGTTAATCACCCTTTGGGTGAAGAAGTACTTCCTTTTATCCGTTTTAACCTGTCTGCTCAGCAATTTCATCGAATGCCCACGAGTTCTTGTATTGTGACAAAGGGAAAAAAGTACTTCTTTACTACTTTCTCCATCCCATGGATTATCTTGTAAACCTCTATCATGTCACCCTGAAGTCGACGTTTCTCCAAGCTAAAGAGTCCCAAGCGTTTCAACCTTTCTTCATAGGGAAAGTGTTCCAGCCCTTTAATCATTCTAGTTGCCCTTTTCTGGACTTTCTCCAATGCTATAATATCCTTTTTGAGGTGCAGCGACCAGAACTGCACACAGTACTCCAAATGAGACCGCACCATCGATTTATACAGGGGCATTATGATACTGGCTGATTTGTTCTCAATTCCCTTCCTAATAATTCCCAGCACGGCGTTGGCCTTTTTTATTGCAAACACACACTGTCTTGACATTGTACCCCCCCTCCCCAGAAGTCCCTGTTGGCCTTCACTCAGCCAAATCTATTTCACAGGCTTGTTGTGAGCATAAATAGAACAGCTATTAAGACCACAGGGAGAGCCCCCCCCCCCCCCTCGACTCTCCCAACAATCAAAGATGCTCATTTGGTGAGTACAAGAAGAAGAGTTGGTTTTATATCTCGCTCTCCACTACCCAAGGGAGTCTCGGAGGGACTTACCATCTCCTTTCTCTTCCTCTCATTTTAACCCAGAGCTAACGTTACAACAGGCTCTTATTTATTGCACTTCAAACCCAGGATACCTAATGGCATAGACATCAATCGGCTCTTCTGACTTATATTGCCTTCGTTGTGGTTTCAGCCCAGTCAGAACAAACTAACGATCACCAGACCTCAACCTGTGATTCTTTTAATCAACTAACAAACATTTCCATGATTTTGCATACTAATTCAGAGCCCACTTTCTCTATATTTAGGGCTGCTTGCCGTTCCATCCTATTGTCTGATGGAAGTGTGCTTCTAGCACATGAAAGCTGACATTCTGAATAAAACTTTGCTGGTCTTAAAGGTGCAACTTTTACTTTGTTCTACTGCTTAAGACCACATGGTTACCCATCTGGATCTAACTCCCCTCAACAGACACCATGCGAGGGTGGTAGGGCTGAGAGAACTCTGTGAGAACTGTGACTGATCCAAGGTCACCCAGCTGGCTGTGTGTGGAGGAGGATTGGGGAATCAAACCCGGTTCTCCCACATTGCAGTCTGCTGCTCTTAGGCACTACACCGCAGCTGTCTTTTCAGTGGAAGGAAGGAAAGGAAAGGTCCCCTGTGCAAGCACCACTCGTTTCCGACTCTGGGGTGATGTTGCTTTCACAACGTTTTCACGGCAGACTTTTCAAGGGGTGGTTTGCCATTGCCTTCCCCAGTCAGCTACGTTTTCCCCCCAGCAAGCTGGGTACTCATTTGACCAACCTCGGAAGGATGGAAGGCTGAGTCAACCTCGAGCCGGCTACCTGAAAAAACAAATTCCACCAGGGATCGAACTCAGGTCGTGAGCAGAGCTTAGGACTGCAGTACTGCAGCTTTAACACGCTGCACCACGGGGCTCTTATTTTCAGTGGGAACCCCCCAATTACGGAGCAACCTCCCCAGAGACGTGTACCTGGTCACCTCACTCTTGGCCTTTAGGCAACAACTGAGGATGGTTTTAGCTAGGGCCACGTTTGATCCAGTTTAGCCGTCCTAAATGGTGGTTTTGAAATTTGGGTTTTAACATGTATTTTCTATATTGTCTCTCCACCATAAGCAGCTGTGAACCTGTAAGGAAGAAAAGCAGCTAAAATAAGTTTTCAATACACAAATAAACCAAAGATGCAGGCGGGCAGCCATGATGGTCTGAAGCACTAGAACAAAGCTTCCGTCCAGCGGCACCTTTAAGATGAAGATATTGGATTTATATCCCGCCCTCCACTCCGAAGAGTCTCAGAGCGGCTCACAATCTCCTTTCCCTTCCTCCCCCACAACAGACACCCTGTGAGGTAGATGAAGATGTTGGATTTATATCCCGCCCTCCACTCCGAAGAGTCTCAGAGCGGCTCACAATCTCCTTTCCCTTCCTCCCCCACAACAGACACCCTGTGAGGTAGATGAAGATATTGGATTTATATCCTGCCCTCCACTCCGAAGAGTCTCAGAGCGGCTCACAATCTCCTTTCCCTTCCTCCCCCACAACAGACACCCTGTGAGGTAGATGAAGATATTGGATTTATATCCCGCCCTCCACTCCAAAGAGTCTCAGAGCGGCTCACAATCTCCTTTCCCTTCCTCCCCCACAACAGACACCCTGTGAGGTAGATGAAGATATTGGATTTATATCCCGCCCTCCACTCCGAAGAGTCTCAGAGCGGCTCACAATCTCCTTTCCCTTCCTCCCCCACAACAGACACCCTGTGAGGTAGATGAAGATATTGGATTTATATCCCGCCCTCCACTCCAAAGAGTCTCAGAGCAGCTCACAATCTCCTTTCCCTTCCTCCCCCACAACAGACACCCTGTGAGGTAGATGAAGATATTGGATTTATATCCCGTCCTCCACTCCAAAGAGTCTCAGAGCGGCTCACAATCTCCTTTCCCTTCCTCCCCCACAACAGACACCCTATGAGGTAGATGAAGATATTGGATTTGTATCCCGTCCTCCACTCCGAAGAGTCTCAGAGCGGCTCACAATCTCCTTTCCCTTCCTCCCCCACAACAGACACCCTATGAGGTAGATGAAGATATTGGATTTATATCCCGTCCTCCACTCCGAAGAGTCTCAGAGCGGCTCACAATCTCCTTTCCCTTCCTCCTCCACAACAGACACCCTGTGAGGTAGATGAAGATATTGGATTTATATCCCGTCCTCCACTCCGAAGAGTCTCAGAGCGGCTCACAATCTCCTTTACCTTCCTCCCCCACAACAAACACCCTGTGAGGTGGGTGGGGCTGGAGAGGGCTCCCACAGCAGCTGCCCTTTCAAGGACAACCTCTGCCAGAGCGATGGCTGACCCAAGGCCATTCCAGCAGGTGCAAGTGGAGGAGTGGGGAATCAAACCCGGTTCTCCCAGATAAGAGTCCACATACTTAACCACTACACCAAACTGGTGTAGTTCCATTCTGTTCTACCCAAAGTTCCATTCTGGGTAGAAGCTTTCATGTGCATGCATGATTCTGACAAAGCGTGTGTGCACTTGGTCTTAAAGGTGCCACTGGACGGAAACTTTGTACAAATAAACCATATATGCTGCTCTGAGCTCCAGAGAGGAAGACAGAAGAAAAATTAGAATAACATGCATGGTTTTTGTTTTGTTTTTTGCATATATTAAGGAACTGGCATGGATCCAGACTTCCTCTACGGTGGCCTTTGAATTGGAGGAACAGCCATTTATGCTGGAAGAAGACTTCCTGGGGAAGGACGGTGGCTCAGTGGTGGAGCGTCTGCTTGGGAAGCAGAAGGTCCCAGGTTCAATCCCCGGCATCTCCAAAAAAGGGTCCAGGGAAATAGGTGTGAAAAACCTCAGCTTGAGACCCTGGAGAGCCACTGCCAGTCTGAGAAGACAATACTGACTTTGATGGACCAAAGGTCTGATTCAGTATAAGGCAGCTTCATATGTTCATATGTTCTTAGGCTAAAGGAATGCTTCAAACTTTGTTTAAGGGAGTGGTAGTTTATGTGCTGGAGAATATGGTGCTGGAGAAGACTCTTGAGAGTCCCTTGGACTGCAAGAAGATCAAATCAGTCAATCTTAAGGGAAATCAACCCTGACTGTTCCCTGGAGGGTCAGAGGCTGAAGCTGAAGCTCAAATAATTTGGCCACCAAATGAGAAGGGAGCACTCCCTGGAGAAGACCCTGATGCTGGGAAAGACAGAAGGCAGAAGAAGAAGGGGACGGCAAAAGATGAGATGGCTGGACAGCGTTACTGATGTAACAAACATGAATTTGAGCAGACTTCAGAGGATGGTGGAAGACAGGAGGGCCTGGCGTGACTTTGCCCATGGGGTCGCAAAGAGTCGGACTCGACTGTGCGACTGAACAACCAAAGTTTATTCATGTAAGGGAGCACCGTTTATTCATTTCTTGTTTTCTCTGTATCACTAGTCTATCGCCCGATATCCAAAGCACCAATTGGCTAACACCTGGGTTGTCACAAGACCCAGACTATCCGTGAAACAGTTCTACTGTTTTCAATTTCTTCCCCTTTAAAAACAATAAAGAGCAAGATAAATTTATAAGTGACAAAATGTGTGTGGCATTTAGTTGTTTTGGAGTCTAGCCCAGTATCTGGCTTAGAACTTGCAAAACCAGAAGCCAAGATCACACTGTACTCAACTTCCCCTTGAACTGCTTTGTCAGTCTTTACCTTGTGAGAACAATCCCTCGCAGGTGTGTTCAGAATTCTACCCAAGCCCATTCCAGGGTGCTTCCACCCAGGAAAGTTTTCTTAGGATGGCACAGGAGGTGTACCTAAGACAGCAATTTCTGTCACACCACATCGGCCATTACGAGTTCACAGTGGCCTTTCCTTTCATTTGACAACTCAGGCCGTAAAGTGCAAACAGCTCACACTAATTAGCGACTGTCCGCAGTGGGGCCTGATTCACACGTGCATGCGCCTCACGATCTCTCGATTACTCAGCGCTGGATGACTCGCTCCGCTGAACGCATCAGCTATTTAGGCTGGGAAGTGTTGTGCTCAAGCGGAAAATGGGAGCCTTCTTGTGAGTCATCCGAAATAGCAATTTGCTAGGTTGAAGCGCTTTGCAGCTCGTTTTCCCCTTAAAAATGCTCAATCAAAAATCCAGCCACAATGTTGAATTCTTGGAGGTTGTTCTTCAGTCCCACCATTGAGTCCGACTCTTTGTGACCTCATGGATCAAGTCATGCCAGGCCCTCCTGTCTTCCACCATCCTCCGAAGTCTGCTCAAATTTTTTGTTAGTTACATCAGTAATGCTGTCCATCCATCTCATTTTTTGCCGTCTCCTTCTTCTTTTGCCTTCTGTCTTTCCCAGCATCAGGGTCTTCTCCAGTGAGTGCTCCCTTCTCCTTCGGTGGCCAAAGTATTTGAGCTTCTCCAACACCACAGCTCGAAAGCATCTATTCTTCTGCGCTTGGCCTTCCTTCTGGTCCAGCTCTCACAGCCATTCATTACTACTGGGAATACAATCACTTTGACTAGATGGACTTTTGTTGGCAGGGTGATATTCTTGGAGGAGGAAGTCTTAAAAACGAGATGGAGGGGATCTAAATACGGATTTTAGCAAACATATTCTCTGCCTTGTTCTACCCTTTCCCGAAGAGTTCTGCCCTTTCTCATTGAGTTCCAGATCGTTTTTTGTTATAGTTCAGTCGCACAGCTGAGTCCAACTCTCTGCGACCCCCTGGACCAAGTCACGCCTCCCGTCTTCCACCTTCCTCCAAAGTCTGCTCCAATTCGTGTTTGTTAAATCACTAACGCTGTCCAGCCGTCTCCTCTTTTCCTGTCCCCTTCTTCTTTGGCCTTCTGCCTTTCCCAGCATCAGGGTCTTCTCCAGGGAGTGCTCCCTTCTGAGTTCCAGATCACTTATGAACAAAACCCTGATTATGAATACCCCAAAACCCTGACTTTGTGAATACTCCATTTAGCTGACGGCTCTGTAACTTCCCATGGAGAAGGAATAGGACCCCATCACAGCCAATTCATGGAAACCCCATAGAGTTTTCAAGGCAAGAGACGTTCAGAGGTGGTGATTTCCATTGTCTGCCTCTACACAGCGACCTGAGACTTCCTTGGCCGTCTCCCATCCAAGTACTAACTAGGGCCGACTCTGCTTAGCTTCTGAAATCTGATGAGATTGGGCTGGCCTGGGGCAAAAACTCTATGGCGCTTGCTAGATCTGGTTGCTGACATGGAAGGAGCATCACAGCTTGTTTCATAAGAACATAAGAGAAGCCATGTTGGATCAGGCCAATGACCCATCCAGTCCAACACTCTGTGTCACAGAAGAACATAAGAGAAGCCATGTTGGATCAGGCCAATGGCCCATCCAGTCCAACACTCTGTGTCACAGAAGAACATAAGAGAAGCCATGTTGGATCAGGCCAGTGGCCCATCCAGTCCAACACTCTGTGTCACAGAAGAACATAAGAGAAGCCATGTTGGATCAGGCCAATGGCCCATCCAGTCCAACACTCTGTGTCACAGAAGAACATAAGAGAAGCCATGTTGGATCAGGCCAATGGCCCATCCAGTCCAACACTCTGTGTCACATAAGAACATAAGAGAAGCCATGTTGGATCAGGCCAATGGCCCATCCAGTCCAACACTCTGTGTCACATAAGAACATAAGAGAAGCCATGCTGAATCAGGCCAATGGCCCATCCAGTCCAACACTCTGTGTCACACAGTGGCAAAAACACACACACACACACATACACACAAAAGAACAGGCACCATTAGGAGGTCCATCAGTGGGGCCAGGACACTAGAAGCCTTCCCACTGTGCTCCCCCACCCAAGCACCAAGAATACAAAGCATCACTGCCCCAGACAGAGAGTTCCAACAATACACTGTAGCTAATAGCCACTGATGTTTATCCAATCCCCTCTTGAATCTGGCTATGCTTGTAGGCACCACTACCTCCTGTGGCAGTGAATGCCACGTGTTATTCACCCTTTGGGTGAAGAAGTACTTCTTTTTATCCGTTCTAACCCGACTGCTCAGCAATTTAATTGAGTGCCCACGAGTTCTCGTATTGCGGGAAAGGGAGAAAAGGATGTGTTTCTCTCCCTTCTCTGTCCCAGGCGTAATCTTGTAAACCTCGATCATGTCACCCCTCAGTCGACCCCTCAACCCTCCCAGCCTTGCCAGTTCACCCTTCGGACAGCGGCTGCTCGTGTGACTGGGCAGGCAGTGGGAACCTGTTCACTCATCTGTTCTATGTAATTCATTTGCCAGCATCAGTGGTGCAACCAATTCTTATTTCATGGCAAAGGCTGCCCTCAAGTGGACGCTCTATATTTTAAAAAAACCCTTTTCTCTTCCAATGAACTCTCCAGATGCCTCATACATGTTAAGCCGCGATGCTGCCAGTTTAAAGTAGCTCTTACTGGCCCTCTTCCCAGGTTGTGTTGTGTTTGTAGGCCTATGTGTGTTTTTTTAAACATAATCATTTAAATATTTGATATATAAAAAGGAAAAGGTAATCCCCTGTGCAAGCACCAGTCGTTTCCAACTCTGGGGTGACATCGCATCATGACGTTTTCATGGAAGACCTTTTAACGGGATGTTTTGCCCTTGCCTTCCCCAGTCATCTCCACTTTCCCCCCAGCAAGCTGGGGACTCATTTGACCGACCTCGGAAGGATGGAAGGCTGAGTCAACCTCGAGCTGGCTACCTGAACCCAGCTTCCGCCGAGATCGAACTCAGGTCGTGAGCAGAGCTTAAGACTGCAGTTTTACCACTCTGTGCCACAGGCCTCTTAATTTAATATATACCCTATTTTAAATGCTTTTAATGTTTTAAATGTTGTGATGTCACCCTGAGGAGCCTATGAGCGTGGAAAGACGGAACAGAAATGGTTTAAAGGGATTAAATTAAAGGGCCATGTGTGCCTTTGAAATTTGATCACTGAACTAGGCAGCATTTATTTAATTTTATTTAGTTATACCAGGGGTAGCCAAACTGTGGCTCTTTCACACATATTGTGCTGCTCTTGAAGCCACTGCCAGCTTGGAGAAGGTGTTTGTCTTTTTAAATCACCTCTCTAAACCAGGCTTGGAGAATGCCTTTAAAGTCCTTCCTTCCTTCCTTCCTTCCTTCCTTCCTTCCTTCCTTCCTTCCTTCCTTCCTTCCTTCCTTCCTTCCTTCCTTCCTTCCTTCCTTCCTTCCTTCCTTCCTTCCTTCCCTTCCTTCCCTTCCTTCCCTTCCTTCCCTTCCTCCCTCCCTCTCTCCCTCCCAGCTCTCAAGTATCTTATATTCATTTGGCAGTGCACCAGAAATAAATAAATAAATTCTGCTACCAAGTTTCTTGCAACAAAAATAAGTCAGGCTCTTGAGTCCTGGAACCCATCACTCTCCCCCCAGCCTGCCTGCTGAGTGGGGCCTATGAGCAAAAAACAAAATGACTTTAGCTCACTTTGATATCTGGTGGAACTGGCCCAGATTGGTGGTGCCTGCTGTAATCTACAGTGCAAAGACAGCATCCTGCATGATCAGTGCTACAGCCATGGGTGTGTGCATGCTCCAGAACATGGGCCAGGAGTCTTTATAAATATTTGCTGTCTGGAGCAGGGGTATTCACACTTGCTCAACGTAAAAGCCACATAGAAAAAATGTCAGATGTTTGAGAGCCACAAGGCATGAACCCCAGATGTTTGAGAGTGGGAAGGAAGGAAGGAAGGAAGGAAGGAAGGAAGGAAGGAAGGAAGCAGGGGAGGAAAGGAAGGAAGGAAGTGGGAAGGGAAGGAAGCAGGGGAGAGAAGGAAGTGAGGAAGGGGAGAAAACGAGGGAGGGAAGGAAGCGGGGGAAGGAAGGAAGTGGGGGAAGGAAGGAAGCGGGGGAGGGAGGGAGGGAGGGAAGGAAAGAAGGAAGGAAGGAAGGAAGGAAGGAAAAATAGTTGGGGGAGGGGGAAGGAGGGGGGAAAAATGCAATTTTTATCTTTAAATACATTCTCCAAGCTGCTGGCTGGCTTGGAAAAGCAATTTAAAGAGAGAAACGCCTTCTCCAAGCTGGCTGACAGGACGGTGGGAGTGGGGCAGGCTTTGCGAGCCACACAATATGTGTGAAAGAGCCACATGTGGCTCCCGAGCCACAGTCTGGCCACCCCTAGCTGGAGCATCTTCATGGACCTCCATCATCTTTCATTTGGTCCTTTGTCTCGGGTACCAATCCCAGAAGGATTGCCTTGATTTTCAGCACTGGACAGCTCCCTCTTGGCCAACGCGCCTGTCTTCCGCAGTGAATTCCGTGGGCATTTCAGGTGTATTGATCGGGCCAGCCCCAGACTATCAGGTGCCCTAGGCAAGGCTTCTTTCTGGTGCCCCCCCTCCCGATAACCAATTTTCAAAAACAGATGAATTGTCACTACAACTTCCAGGTGTGTGCGCACACACACAAAACCCCGAAGAAACCAACCATTTAAATCAGCAGAGGTACTTACATCCTGGTACAACTAGGGTTGCCAAGCTCCAGGTGGGACCAGGAGATATCCAGCTATTGCAATCGCTCTCCAGGCAACAGAGATCAGTTCCTCTGGAGAAAATGGCTGCTTTGGAGGGGGAATGTATGGCATGGTAGCTGGCTGAAGTCCCCACCAAGGCCAACCTTCTCCAAGCTCCAGCCCTCGCATCTCCAGGTATTTCTCCACCCAGAGCTGTTAGGGACTCCTAGCTAGTGCTCAGCAGTGAATGTTTTCAAACAAAAAGGTGGGGGATGCCTAATCTGGCGCACCCTCCCAGGGCTGGCGCTCTAGGCAAATGCCTACTTTGCCTAGTGGAAGGGCCAACCTGTGTAGGTGCTGCCGTCCACCAATCATGTGCGCAGCCGCCCTTCCTAAATGGCCCCTGGGACCTTCAACACTATTATTGGCTCATCCCGCTTCCCATTCCTGAGGCCGCTCTGCACATTTCTGCCTTCCCAGGAGCCGATGGCAAGTATATTTCTCCCTCTAAACGATTTGGGAATACGGACACGGAGCAGAAATCCCAGCGGTGGCTGCATTGCAGGCGGGAGGAAGGGAAGTGTGAAGCGCTTAAGCAGTTCCCTTGGGGAGGGGGGGGGAGGAGCACAGATACGCGCTGCAGGAAAGCGAGCAGGCCCTCGCCTGCCTTCTGCAGAGTTCGTTGAATGCCCAGTAATGAGCTTGCACAATTAGGTTGTGCTCGCACTTCCCTTGCACAGCCAAGCCTCTTCGCTGAAAACACTCACTTGCATAGCTGCGTTAATGCGATTCAAGTGCTAGCAACGGGGAGGGGGGTTTACAGTGGGAGGAAAGGATAGATGGGGGAGGATATCCCAGGGGTCCCTAGGGACTGGGGAGAGGCCACCGAGAGCCCCCCCTCGCTGTTCCCCATGTGCTGAAGCATGACCATTAGCAAAGGTGGGAAAAGAACATCAGAAGAGCCCTGCTGGATCAGACCGATAGGGCCGGCGCGTGGGAGTAGGTGAGGTAGGTGGCCGTCTAGAGTGCCACCTTGGCGCAGGGGTGGGCGCCCCCTCTCCATCCCCACTCACACCAGCCCTGGTCATAAGAACATAAGAGAAGCCATGTTGGATCAGGTCAGTGGCCCATCCAGTCCAACACTCTGTGGCACAGAAGAACATAAGAGAAGCCCTGTTGGATCAGGCCAGTGACCCATCCAGTCCAACACTCTGTGTCACACAAGAACATAAGAGAAGCCATGTTGGATCAAGCCAGTGGCCCATCTAGTCCAACACTCTGTGTCACAGAAGAACATAAGAGAAGCCATGTTGGATCAGGCCAATGGCCCATCCAGTCCAACACTCTGTGTCACATAAGAACATAAGAGAAGCCATGTTGGATCAGGCCAATGGCCCATCCAGTCCAACACTCTGTGTCACATAAGAACATAAGAGAAGCCATGTTGGATCAGGCCAATGGCCCATCCAGTCCAACACTCTGTGTCACAGAAGAACATAAGAGAAGCCATGTTGGATCAGGCCAGTGGCCCATCTAGTCCAACAGAAGAACAAAAGAGAAGCCATGTTGGATCAGGCCAATGGCCCATCCAGTCCAACACTCTGTGTCACAGAAGAACATAAGAGAAGCCATGTTGGATCAGGCCAGTGGCCCATCTAGTCCAACAGAAGAACAAAAGAGAAGCCATGTTGGATCAGGCCAATGGCCCGTCCAGCCCAACACTCTGTGTCACAGAAGAACATAAGAGAAGCCATGTTGGATCAGGCCAGTGGCCCATCTAGTCCAACAGAAGAACAAAAGAGAAGCCATGTTGGATCAGGCCAATGGCCCATCCAGTCCAACACTCTGTGTCACACAGTGGCCAAAAAAATTATATATACATATACATACACACTATGGCTAATAGCCACTGACAGACCTCTGCTCCATATTTTTTATCTAACCCCCTCTTGAAGCTGGTTATGCTTGTAACTGCCACCACCTCCTGTGGCAGTGAATTCCACATGTTAATCACCCTTTGGGTGAAGGAGTACTTCCTTCTATCCGTTTTAACCTGACAGCTCAGGAATTTCATCGAATGCCCACGAGCTCTTGTATTGTGAGAAAGGGAGAAAAGTACTTCTTTCTCTACTTTCTCCATCCCATGCATTATCTTGTAAACCTCTATCATGTCACCCCACAGTCGATGTTTCTCCAAGCTAAAGAGCCCCAAGCGTTTTAACCTTTCTTCATAGGGTCCTCGGTGTCATCCTTTCTTTGTTCTGATTGCTCAGAGCAAAGAAAGAAGGATGAGGCTCAGAGCGAAGAAAGAAGGAAGAGAGCCAGTTTGGCGTAGTGGTTAAGTGCGCCGACTTTTCTCTGGGAGAACTGGGTTCGATTCCCCACTCCTCCACTTGCACTTGCTGGAATGGCCTTGGGTTAGCCATAGCTCTGTCAGAGGTTGTCTTTGAAAGGGCAGCTGCTGGGAGACCCCTCTCAGCCCCACCCACCTCACAGGGTATCTCTTGTTGTGGGGGGAGAAGATATAGGAGATTGTAAGCCCCTCTGAGTCTCTGAGATTTGAAGTGGAGGGTGGGATATAAATCCAATATCACCATCTTCTTCTTCTTCCTAGCTCCCTCTGAAGTGGGAGAGGGCAGGGCAAGGGGTGGGCTATGCGTTCTTTCTTTGCTCCAATCAAAGTGAAGAAATAATGCTTGGCCCGCCCCTTCCCCAGCCCTCTTCCGCTTCAGAGCCAGCTGGTCAGAGGCCGCGTCCTTCTTTCTTCGCTCTGAGGAGAGCTTAGCACAGAGACCTTTTGAATCTGACACAGGGTAACCCCTAATGGAAGACTTGTTGATCCCTGAGGCTCCAACTGCAATTGTCCATGCAACAATCGTAAAAGCTGGAGAGTGTCCAAATATAAATTTGAAGGAAATATGGGGTATTCCATTACTGAATTCAAGGCTTTACCTCGTGTACTGCAGCCTGAAGAAGGCGAATGAAATGGATAGTTACCCAGGCCATCCATTGCTGGTGCTGTAACATCAACCCTCTATTGTAACTTTGCCAATGTTGTTAAAATCTGGCATCTTGTGTGCAGTGTTTTTTGTCAGTAATATGGATAATAAATTGTTTGTTTCAAAATATAGAGTAGCAAGCCAAGACTTCAAGAGGAGATTGGATAAAAATATGGAGCAGAGGTCCATCCGTGGCTATCAGCCACTGTGTGTGTGTGTATTGGCCACTGTGTGATACAGAGTGTTGGACTGGATAAGCCATTGGCCTGATCCAACATGGCTTCTCTTATGTTCTTCTGTGACACAGAGTGTTGGACTGGATGGGCCATTGACCTGATCCAACATGGCTTCTCTTTTGTTCTTTTGCCTCACTAACCTGTTACATTTCTTTGAGGGGGTGAACAAACATGTGGACAAAGGAGACCCGATAGATGTTGTTTACCTTGACTTCCAGAAAGCTTTTGATAAAGTTCCTCATCAAAGGCTCCTTAGAAAGCTTGAGAGTCATGGAGTAAAAGGACAGGTCCTCTTGTGGATCAAAAACTGGCTGAGTAATAGGAAGCAGAGAGTGAGTATAAATGGGCAGTCTTCGCAGTGGAGGACGGTAAGCAGTGGGGTGCCGCAGGGCTCGGTACTGGGTCCCATCCTCTTTAACTTGTTCATAAATGATTTAGAGTTGGGAGTGAGCAGTGGAGTGGCCAAATTTGCGGATGACACTAAATTGTTCAGGGTGGTGAGAACCAGAGAGGATTGTGAGGAACTCCAAAGGGATCTGTTGAGGCTGGGTGAGTGGGCGTCAACGTGGCAGATGCGGTTCAATGTGGCCAAGTGCAAAGTAATACACATTGGGGCCAAGAATCCCAGCTACAAATACAAGTTGATGGGGTGTGAACTGGCAGAGACAGACCAAGAGAGAGATCTTGGGGTCATGGTAGATAATTCACTGAAAATGTCAAGACAGTGTGCGTTTGCAATAAAAAAGGCCAACGCCATGCTGGGAATTATTAGGAAGGGAATTGAAAACAAATCAGCCAGTATCATAATGCCTCTGTATAAATCGATGGTGCGGTCTCATTTGGAGTACTGTGTGCAGTTCTGGTCGCCGCACCTCAAAAAGGATATTATAGCATTGGAGAAAGTTCAGAAAAGGGCAACTAAAATGATTAAAGGGCTGGAACACCTTCCCTATGAAGAAAGGTTGAAACGCTTAGGGCTCTTTAGCTTGGAGAAACGTCGACTGAGGGGTGACATGATAGAAGTTTACAAGATAATGCATGGGATGGAGAAAGTAGAGAAAGAAGTACTTTTCTCCCTTTCTCACAATACAAGAACTCGTGGGCATTCGATGAAATTGCTGAGCAGACAGGTTAAAACGGATAAAAGGAAGTACTTTTTCACCCAAAGGGTGATTAACATGTGGAATTCACTGCCACAGGAGGTGGTGGCGTCCACAAGCATAGCCACCTTCAAGAAGGGGTTAGATAAAAATATGGAGCAGAGGTCCATCAGTGGCTATTAGCCACAGTGTGTGTGTGTGTGTATATATATATATATATATATATATATATATATATATATATATTTGGCCGCTGTGTGACACAGAATGTTGGACTGGATGGGCCATTGGCCTGATCTAACATGGCTTCTCTTATGTTCTTATGTTCTTCTGTTGGACTAGGTGGGCCACTGGCCTGATCCAACATGGCTTCTCTTATGTGACACAGAGTGTTGGACTGGATGGGCCACTGGCCTGATCCAACATGGCTTTTCTTATGTTTTTCTGTGATACAGAGTGTAGGACTGGATGGGCCATTGGCCTGATCCAACATGGCTTCTCTTATGTTCTTCTGTGACACAGAGTGTTGTACTGGATGGGCCATTGGCCTGATCCAACATGGCTTCTCTTATGTTCTTCTGTGACACAGAGTGTTGGACTGGATGGGCCATTGGCCTGATCCAACATGGCTTCTCTTAGGTTCTTACTTGGATCAACAGTTGTTACTCGACAGAGGTTTATAAGATTATGCATGGGACAGAGAAGGTAGAGAAAGAAGTACTTTTCTCCCTTTCTCACAATACAAGAACTCGTGGGCCCTCAATGAAATTGCTGAGCAGTGGGGTTAGAAGAGATAAAAGGAAGTCCTTCTTCACCCAAAGGATGATTAACGTGTGGAATTCACTGCCACAGTGAAGGTTTCGCGGATTTATACCCTGCCCTTCTTTCAGTCCTTGAAAGGACAGCTGCTGCGAGAGCCCTCTCAGCCCTCTTGAAGCTGTCACTGCCACAGACAGCTTCAAGAGGGGATTGGACAAGCATCTGGAGCAGAGGTCCATCAGTGGTTATTAGCCACAGCGTATTGTTGGAACTCTGTCTGGGGCAGTGATGCTCTGTATTCTGGTGCTTGGGGTGTGGTGGTGCAGAAGGGGGCTTCTAGCCCCACTGGTGGACCTCTTGATGGCACTTGGTTTGTTTGCGGCTTTTTTTGGGTCACTGTGTGACACAGAGTGTTGAACTGGATGGGCCATTGGCCTGATCCAACATGGCTTCTCTTATGTTCTTCTGTGACACAGAGTGTTGGACTGGATGGGCCACTGGCCTGATCCAACATGGCTTCTCTTATGTTCTTCTGTGACACAGAGTGTTGGACTGGATGGGCCACTGGCCTGATCCAACATGGCTTCTCTTATGTTCTTCTGTGACACAGAGTGTTGGACTGGATGGGCCACTGGCCTGATCCAACATGGCTTCTCTTATGTTCTTCTGTGACACAGAGTGTTGGACTGGATGGGCCACTGGCCTGATCCAACATGGCTTCTCTTATGTTCTTCTGTGACACAGAGTGTTGGACTGGATGGGCCACTGGCCTGATCCAACATGGCTTCTCTTATGTTCTTCTGTGACACAGAGTGTTGGACTGGATGGGCCACTGGCCTGATCCAACATGGCTTCTCTTATGTTCTTCTGTGACACAGAGTGTTGGACTGGATGGGCCATTGGCCTGAGCCGACATGGCTTCTCTTATGTTCTTACTTTTATACAGTTTTTTCCTTTTGTTACAGTATCATTTTTCTGTAGAGCCATCTCTTTCTGTATAACCTTCAGGCGGTGGTTGGAGATCTCCTGGCATTACAGCCGATCTCCAGGTGAGAGAGATCATTTCCCCTGGAGAAATTGGCTGTTTGGAAGGTGGACATTATGGCATTATACTCTACAGTGGTCCCTCCCCTCCCCAAACCTTGGCCTCCTCAGGATCCACTCCTCAAATGTCTAAGTATTTCCCAACCCGGAGATAGCAACCACAAGGACTCCCATCTTGCCACCACCCTGAGAAGAAGACTGCAAATTTATACCCTATATAGTAGATTGTAAGTCGCTCAGAGTCTCTGATTCAGAGAGAAGGGCGGGGTGTAAATCTGCAATTCTTCAATTCTTCTTCTATATCTTCTCCCCCCGCAACAGACACCTTGTGAGGTAGGTGCAGCTGAGAGAGCTCCGACAGAAGTTGCCCTTTCAAGGACAACTCCTGCGAGAGCTATGGATGACTCAAGGCCATTCCAGCAGGTGCAAGTGGAGGAGTGGGGAATCAAACCTGGTTCTCCCAGATAAGAGTCTGCGTGCTTAACCACTACACCGAACTGGCTCTCTGAGACCTTGAGTTCTATCCCCTTCATGCAGAGATCCTCCTTGGGAGCCTTTTTGCACACTTTCCTTAATTGTAGGGAAGTCCTGCTCCATAAAACAGCTTTAAACGAGGCCGCTTCTGTGGTAATTAAAGCTGGAACGGAGATGATGGAGTATTGGGTAAAGCCCGCCCGAACATCTCTTTAGGGTATTTTCATGCCCCTTTTCAGAATAACATTTCCCACCCCCCTGCTCTCATTTCAGAGCTAATTATGCATTTGTGGCGCGCTAAGTAGGAGGCTAAATTAATTGGTAGAACAAAGGCAATTTGTTGAGGATTGGACTGGGGCCACCAGCGTTCGGTTCCCTGGTGGGAAGAAACAGCTTCACTTGAAACAATCTCTTGCTGAAGAATCACATTTCTTCCCAGACGCACACATCGGGGAACAGAGCCCAAGCTCCATCTGTCTCTGTGTCCTGATGGTACCAGAAATTGCTTTCCATTGTTGCCTAGCGTCAGCAGAACAGACAGCGAGATAAAGTCGCAAAGGATATCAAAGGGGACTAGAAGGCCATTAGTGGATCTGATCCCACTCACTGTGGCAGATTAGGAAACCCATTTGCCAAGTAGCTTGTTGCACGGCTGGAGGTTTTGAGGCAGGTACGACAGAGCCTTGTCCTGGATGACCCAAAGGCTGGCCTGATTTCATCAGACCTTGGAAGCTAAGCAGAGTCGGTCCTGGTGAATATTTGGATGGGAGACCAACAAGGAAGCCATAAGATCATAAGAAGAGCCTTCAAGTCCTTCTAGTCCAGCCTCCTGTCTCACGCAGTGGCCAACCAGTTCCTCTGGAGGGCCAACAACAGGACACAGAGGCCGAGGCCTTCATAAGAACATCAGAAGAGCCCTGCTGGATCAGACCAGTGGTCCTTCTAGTTCAGCATCCTGTCTCACACAGGGACTGACCAGTTCCTCTGGAAGCTCAACAACAGAGCACAAACGTTGAGGCCTTTGGAAGAACATAAGAAGAGCCCAACTGGATCAGACCAGTGGTCCATCTAGTACAGCATCCTGTCTCACACAGTGGCCAGCCAGTTCTTCTGGAGGACCAACAATAGGGAACAGAGGCCAAGGCCTTCATAAGAACATCAGAAGAGTCCTGCTGGATCAGACCAGTGGTCCTTCTAGTTCAGCATCCTGTCTCACACAGGGACTGACCAGTTCCTCTGAAGGGCCAACAGTAGGGAACAAAAGTTGAGGCCTTCAGAAGAACATAAGAAGAGCCCAACTGGATCAGACCAGTGGTCCATCTAGTACAGCATTCTGTCTAACACAGTGGCCAGTCAGTTCTTCTGGAGGACCAACAATAGGGCACAGAGGCCAAGGCCTTCATAAGAACATCAGAAGAGTCCTGCTGGATCAGACCTGTGATCCTTCTAGTCCAGCATCGTGTCTTACACAATCGTCACTCAGTTCCAGTTTGGTGTAGTGGTTAAGTGCATGGACCCTTTATCTGGGAGAACCGGGTTTGATTCCCCACTCCTCCACTTACAGCTGCTGGAATGGCCTTGGGTCAGCCTTAGCTCTGGCAGAGGTTGTCCTTGAAAGGGCAGCTGCTGGGAGAGCCCTCTCAGCCCCACCCACCTCACAGGGTGTCCGTTGTGGGGGAGAAGATATAGATCGTAAGCTGCTCTGAGTCTCTGATTCAGAGAGAAGGGCGGGGTATAAATCTGCAATTCTTCTTCTTCCTCTGAAGAACCAACAACAGGGCACAAAAGCTGAGGCCTTTAGAAGAACATAAGAAGAGCCCAGATAGATCAGACCAGTGGTCCATGTAGTACAGTATCCCATTTCACACAAGGGCCAACCCGTTCCTCTGGACAATCAACAAGACAGAGGCTCAAGCCTTCACCCAGTGTTGCCTCTTGGCTCTGGGATTTTGAGGATTTGTGCCTCTGAATGTGGATGTTCTCCTCAACCGCCAGAGCGAACAGTCATTGATAGACTTATCCACCATGAATCTATCTAACCCACTTTTAAAACTGTTTGCTCCTGTGGCCATCGTGACATCCTCTGGCAGTGAATTCCGCATGCAAATCGCTCTCTGTGTAAAGCCATATTTCCTTTTGTCTGTCCTGAGCCTTCTGCCTTTCAGCATTATGGGAAGCCATGGAGTTCTAGTATTTTGAGAGAGGAGGGAACCCTTCTCTTTGTCAACTCTTTCTACCCCATGCGTAATTTCATCAATCTCTATCATGTCCCCGCCCTCCTACCCTTAGATATCTCTTTTCTAAACTGAAAAGTCCCAGACAGATTTCCCACTAGCTTTACGCTGCTCTCACATGCAAGAGCCAGATTGGTGTAGTGGTTAAGTGTTTGGACTCTTATCTGGGAGAACCGGGTTTGATTCCCCACTCCTCCACTTGCAGCTGCTGGAATGGCCTTGGGTCAGCTATAGCCCTGGCAGAGGTTGTCCTCGGAAGTATGGTTGAAAGAGCCAGTTTGGTATAGTGGTTAAGTGTGCGGACTCTTATCTGGGAAAACTGGGTTTGATTCCCCAGTCCTCCACTTGCAGCTGCTGGAATGGCCTTGGGTCAGCCATAGCTCTTGCAGGAGTTGTCCTTGAAAGGGCAGCTTCTGGGAAAGCTCTCTCAGTCCCACTTGCCTCACAGGATGTCTGTTGTGGGGGTGTCTGTTGTAGATTTATATCCCACCGTCCCCGCCGAAGCAGGCTCAGGGTGGCTCACAACCAATATATGAGAATGTAAGCCGCTCTGAGTCTCTGATTCAGAGAGAAGGGCAGGGTAGTTTGGTGTAGTGGTTAAGCGCGCAGACTCTTATCTGGGAGAACCGGGTTTGATTCCCCACTCCTCCACATGCAGCTGCTGGAATGGTCTTGGGTCAGCCATAGCTCTGGCAGAGGTTGTCCTTGAAAGGGCAGCTGCTGTGAGAGTCCTTTCAGCCAAACCCCTCATCACAGTATCACAGAGTTGGAAGGGACCTCCAGGGTCATCTAGTCCAACCCGGAGAGCCAGTTTGGTGTAGTGGTTAAGCATAGCTCTGGCAGAGGTTGTCCTTGAAAGGGCAGCTGCTGTGAGAGCCCTCTCCAGCCCCACGCACCTCACAGGGTGTCTGTTGTGTGGGAGGAAGGGAATGGAGATTGTGAGCCGCTCTGAGACTCTTTGGAGTGGAGGCGGGATATAAATCCAATATCTTCATCTACCTCACAGGGTGTCTGTTGTGGGGGAGGAAGGTAAAGGAGATTGTGAGCAGCTCTGAGACTCTTCGGAGTGGAGGGCAGGGTATAAATCCAATATCTTCATCTACCTCACAGGGTGTCTGTTGTGGGGGAGGAAGGGAAAGGAGATTGTGAGCAGCTCTGAGACTCTTCGGAGTGGAGGGCGAGATATAAATCCAATATCTTCATGTACCCCACAGGGTGTCTGTTGTGGGGGAGGAAGGGAAAGGAGATTGTGAGCCGCTCTGAGACTCTTCGGAGTGGAAGGCGGGATATAAATCCAGTATCATCTTCTTCTTCTGCACAATTCAGGAAACTCACAAATCCCTCCGCCTATATTCACAGGATCCTCATTGCTGTCAGATGGCCCGCTAGCCTCTGTTTAAAAATCTTCGATGCCCTCCTTTGCCCTGGGTTGCTACACAGAGACAAGCCATGGTAAGACACTTCTGTTCATCCCTTGCCTTGAAACTTTCCCGAGAGAGAACCGTAAGTTGGCTGCAACTGGAAGGTCCTTTCCAGTTCCACAGCAGGGCCAGAAATCAGTCTCTGAACAGATGGGGCTGAGCTCAAGCAAGAGCAGCAAAATTTCCCCACAGTGCTTTCATATACCCAAGATATACACAAGAGCTTAGACTTGGAAGAGCATAGCCATAAACAAAGTGTGCATCCAGTGGCACCTTTAAGGCCAATAAAGTTTAATCGTGACCCATTTCCCACTCACCTTACGCCGCTCTCGCGTTCCTCTTCTCAGCGGGGCTCCCTTCCGATTTCATACAATCTGCCCCGGGAGCTGCAAGTAATGTCGGCATTTTTGCGCCGCAAACAGAAATCTCTAAAAACCAGTTTCTGTTTGCTGCGTGGAAACGCTGACGTCACTTGCAGCCCCCGGGGCAGATAGTGTGAAATCGGAAGGAAGTCCCGCTGGGAAGAGGAAAGCGAGAGCGGCGTATGGTGAGTGGGAAATCGGTCTCTGTTTATAAGCACACAAAATTCTGGGTATAAGCGCACGGAATAAAGCTTCGCCGGCCTTCAAAGGTGCCGCGGGACTCAAACTTTTCAAGGATAAACAATTTTTATTAGTAACATATGGTAGCAAAACTATATCTACAACTTATAAAAACTTAAAGTAAAAGAAAAAACTTTCTACCCCATATCTTACTTTTCCCCCACCCCTTCCCCCGTTACTTGACCCCCGCCAGTGTTATTTACTTAAAGGAAACAAATATTAAAGATACGCTTAACTATTAAAGAAAAAAAACCCAAAAGTTATATTCTTATTTTAAAAACCTTAATCATTATCAAAGATTGTCCAATGTCCTTTTATTTTCCACTCTTTTTCTACGTATCTTCTGAATTTCTTCCACTCCAACTTAAAAAGTTCCAAATCATAGTCTCTTAATTTTCTTGTTAATTTGTCCATTTCACTCCATGACATAACTTTTGTACTCCAGTCCCATTTCTCTGGTATTTTTTCTTGCTTCCACAGCTGCGCATACAATGTCCTAGCAGCTGAGAGCAAGTACCATATTAAAGTTCTGTCTTCTTTTGGAAATTTTTCCATTTGTAATCCCAGCAGAAAAGTCTCTGCCACTTTATTGAATTCATATCCCAAAATCTTAGAAATCTCTTGCTGAATCATTTGCCAAAACATTTTAGCTGTTTCACAAGTCCACCACATATGGTAGAAAGAACCTTCATGCTGGACTCAAACCTTGTCCCGTCGCTTCACACCAACACGGCTGCCCAAGTTGAATCTATAACCGTAAACAGATATCCATTTCTAAAACAAGGAAGAAGTTTCTAGTGGTAAAACAATTTTATTAGTAACATATGGTAATAAATCTATATCTATATCTTACATCTTTAAAAAATTCTTTTATCTACCCCATATATTACTTTCCACCCACCCCGCCCCCCCGTTACTTGACCCCCGCCAGTGTTATTTACTTTAAAAAATATATTAAAGGTACCCTTAACTATTAAAACAAGAATTTATATTCTTCTTTCTAAAACTTAATTATTATCAAAAATTGTCCAATGTCCTTTTATTTTCCACTCTTTTTCCTTATACCTTCTAAACTTTTTCCACTCCGTCTTAAAAACTTCTAAATCATAGTCTCTTAATATTCTTGTTAATTTGTCCATTTCACTCCATGTCATAACTTTTATAATCCAATCCCATTTCTCTGGTATTTTTCCTTGCTTCCACAACTGCAAAAACAAGGAAGAAGTTTCTGAATGACTACATGGGCACCAGCCAATCGGTACTGGAAGAGCCAGCTTGTGCTATGAAACTGCAGATCTGGAGGGGGGGGGGGCTTAGTTCTGGGAAGGCAAGTTACGCTTGAATTAGATGCAGCGAAGGCAGGCCTTGAATTCAGCAGTGCAGCTCCTGAACCTTTCTGAGGGTTTCCCCTTCTCCTCCCCACCTACCTACCTTGTCCATTGAATAGGAGGTGCAGCTGCATAACAATCCCTGGATTAGGAGAGCGGCCAGCCAGCCAGACACCAGGAGCTTTGCCACGCCCCCAGCAGCCCTCATTAACCCCCGGAGAAGCCCACGCCACCCTTTCTCCACTTCTCATGTGATTTTGTGTGGCGGGTGTCTTGCTGGCCTTTTGACTGTAGGGGAGGGTGGCAAAGGAGAGCCCCAGGTGAGCGAAGCCTGCTTAGGCTGGCTGGATCCAGTGCTGGACTGGATGGGTCACTGGCCTGTTCCAACATGGTTTCTCTTATGTTCTCTCTTTCTCTCTCGCCCTCTCTCTCTCTCACACACACACACACACACTGGGTGTAGACATAACTACTCTTACTGTCTGGCAGCAAATTGTATAGCTGGAAGATTCCAGGCCTGATACATCTCCGTTAATAACCGGCACTGTGATCAGACCCCCACGAGGACAATTCTCACATTCAGGCTGCCAGAGAGATTATCTCCTCCTCTGAATTTTGTCACAAAAGAGCGCAAGATAGAGAAGACGAAAATCTTCATAAGAATGCAAGGGGTTGTGGAGTTAACTGCAAAACGCTCGGCGAAAGGAAAGGAAAATTCCACGAGCAAGTTGTTCCAACAGGGCCACTCCTTTGGGTGTACAAGCTGAAGTTGGAAACTGCTTTTCTGTTGTTGTTATTACATCTACTGCTAGTAGTAGTAATGAACCCCAGAGAGCACTGAGGTCAGCAGCGAAGAACCTGCTGACTATCCCTGGCCCAAAGGAGGTAAGACTCCAGAGTACCCGTACTCGGGCCTTCTCAGTTTTGGCCCCACAGCTGTGGAATCAACTCCCAGAGGAAATGCGGGCCCTGCGGGACATTGAACAATTCCGCAGGGCCTGCAAAACCATCCTGTTCCAAATAGCCTTCACCAGCTGATACTACTAAATTGCCAAGTAAACTTGCCGATGAATAGCACTAAATGTATTAATGTTTTTAGAATTTTATGGATTTTAATTTGTCTTCAAATGTTATTTATTATATAATGTATGTATTGAATTTTATGCTGTTAGCCGCCCTGAGCCGCTTGGTCGGGGAGGGCGGGATACAAATAAAATGTGACTGACTGACTGACTACTACAATCAAAACTGCTTTACTACAATCAGGCCTTGAATTCAGCAGGAGCTCACAGGAGCACAGCTCCTGAACCTTTCTGAAGGCCCCCCCTTCCTCCTCCCCACCTACCTACTTTGTCCATTGAATAGTAGGTGCAGCTGCATAACAATCCCTGGATTAGGAGAGCGGGCAGCCAGCCAGTGACCAGGGGCTTTGCCACGCCCCCAGCAGCCCTCATTAACCCCTGGAGAAGTCCACACCACCCCTTCTCCACCTCTTATGTGATTTTGGATGGTGGGTGGCTGGCTGGCCTTTTGACTGCGGAGGGGGGGGGGCAGCCAAGGAGAGCCCCAGGTGAGTGAGGCCTGCTGGGCTGGCTGGATCGTTAGCCAGCCCAAGCAGGCCTCGCTTGCCCGGGGCTCTCCTTTCTTGAGTCAGGTTGCTTCCGGCTGGTGGGGAGGGTAGCATATGCTAATGAATTATGATAATGAGCTCCACCACCTATTTTCCTACAAAATATGACTACAATATGTCAGTTTTCCTCAGAATTCAAAGTGCTTCACCTACGTTGGCTTTGATGCCCTTCTTTCAGGGTTGCCAGCTCTGGGTTGGAAGACGCACTCCTATTTTTTGTCGGTAAAATTTCTTTCCCTTGTTCCCATCGGAATCAGGTCATCTTTGCAATTTGTTTGAACAGCATTTCCTCCGCTTAACTGGAAAGTGTGGAGAATCGTGGATACTGTGTAAAATTTCCGTGGTTCCTTCCTTCCTTCCTTCCTTCCTTCCTTCCTTCCTTCCTTCCTTCCTTCCTTCCTTCCTTCCTTCCTTCCTTCCTTCCTTCCTTCCTTCCTTTCTTTCTTTCTTTCTTTCGTCTTCTTCTTCTTCTTCTTCTTCTTCTTCTTCTCCTTCTTCTTCTTCTTCTTCTGCCATTTGCATGGATAATTAATTAAACATGCAGTTATTATTCCTAATAATTACTATTTAAAAAAAATTAGGGGGGGGGGGTTCTAAATTACCTGCTGTGTGCCCTTCAAGGGCTTCCAAATTCTCTACAAAATGAATAGCACACTACTGTTTCTGCTTCCCCAAAAAATAATGCCTTAAATGAATTCAAAAAAATTACAGCGGTGCGCAAAACACTCTAAAAACCCAGAAATTATCCCTCAAAATGAAAAATAGGTAGCAACGGGATGCAGCTGGAGCCCATCACGTTTCGCCAGTAGGCGGCACTGTAATCATTCCTGAAGCGCTTGCGCTGCCTTAAATGATAGAGATGGGGGGTGGGGAGAGAACTGCACCTAGCGTAAGTAATACACTCGTGTCAACATAAGAACATAAAGAAGCCATGTTGGATCAGGCCAATGGCCCATCCAGTCCAACACTCTGTATCACACAGTGGCCAATATATATATATATATATAATACACACACACACACGGCGGCTAATAGCCACTGATGGACCTCTGCTCCATATTTTTATCTAACCCCCCTCTTGAAGCTGTCTATGCTTGTAGCTGCCACCACCTCCTGTGGCAGTGAATTCCACATGTTAATCACCCTTTGTGAAGAAGGACTTCCTTTTATCCGTTTTAACCTGACTGCTCAGCAATTTCATTGAATGCCCACAAGTTCTTGTATTGTGAGAAAGGGAGAAAAGGACTTCTTTCTCTACTTTCTCCATCCCATGCATAATCTTGTAAACCTCTATCATGTCACCCCGCAGTCGACGTTTCTCCAAGCTAAAGAGCCCCAAGCGTTTTAACCTTTCTTCATAGGGAAAGTGTTCCAAACCTTTAATCATTCTAGTTGCCCTTTTCTGCACTTTTTCCAATGCTATAATATCCTTTTGGAGGTGCGGTGACCAGAATTGTACACAGTATTCCAAATGAGACCGCACCATCGATTTATACAGGGACATTATGATACTGGCTGATTTGTTTTCAGTTCCCTTCCTAATAATTCCCAGCATGGCGTTGGCCTTTTTTATTGCAATTGCACACTGTCTTGACATTTTCAGTGAGTTATCTACCACGACCCCAAGATCTCTCTCTTGGTCAGACTCTGCCAGTTCACAACCTATCAACTTGTATTTGTAGCTGGGATTCTTGGCCCCAATGTGCATTACTTTGCACTTGACCACACTGAACCTCATCTGCCACGTTGACACTCACTCACCCAGCCTCAACAGATCCCTTTGGAGTGCCTCACAATCCTCTCTGGTTCTCAGCACCCTGAACAATTTAGTGTCATCTGCAAACTTGGCCACTTCACTGCTTACTCCCAACTCCAGATCATTAATGAACAAGTTAAAGAGCATGGGACCCAATACTGAGCCCTGCAGCACCCCACTGCTTACCGTCTTTCACTGCGAAGACTTACACGCCGGGATGTGCTCTTCCAGCGAAGGCTCAAAATCTCTGCCACAATCAAAAGGAAGAAGAAGAAGAAGAAGAATTGCAGATTTATATCCCGCCCTTCTCCCTGAATCAGAGCGGCTTACAATCTCCTATGTCTTCTCCCCTCACAACAGACACCCTGTGAGGTGGGTGGGGCTGGAGAGGGCTCTCACAGCAGCTGCCCTTTCAAGCACAACCTCTGCCAGAGCTATGGCTGACCCAAGGCCATTCCAGCACGTGCAAGTGGAGGAGTGGGGAATCAAACCTGGTTCTCCCAGATAAGAGTCCGCACACTTAACCACTACACCAAACTGGATGTTGAGTTAAGTGCCTTAACACTGCTTAAAATAAACCAAGAGCCCCCCCCCCCTTTTTTTTTTTTTTTTGCGGCAGAGACGGGAACAATCGCTCATCTGATGTAAATATCCCCGTTGAATGAGCTGCTAGGGATCCTGTTGGGCGAATGTTGGCGTCGGGCTCCTAGGGGACTTCAGCCAGTCGTGAATGTACCTGCAGGCACCTTCTTTAGGTGTACTAAATTAGATCCCCCTTCGACAAAACTGAGGGGAGAGGCAGAGGGAGGCAAACTTGGAGAGGACGCCAGCAGCAACTGCACCAGGCAAGTCGGGCAAAGAGCAGCTCAGTTGCTGGCTGTGCGTGGAGGCTGGGAGGGCTGCAAGCAGAGGGGAAACCAGGGGGTGGTGGTGGGAAGCTAGCCCAGGGGTCCTAAAGGTGTGGGGGCTCATAGGCCGGTGCCTACTTGGCTGAATTGTTAATCCAGCCCTGATTCTAAAGTATCTCTCCACAACTCCCCAAAATTCGTAGGGAAAGGGGATAACAACCCAGGCCCATCTTCTGAATAGCAATACTTTAGGGTTGCCAGCTCCAGTCTGGGAAATTCCTGGATATTTGAGGATGTGGAGCAGGGAAGGGCAGAATTTAGGAAGGAGAAGGGCTTCAGCAGAGGAGAATGCCTTGCGGAAGGAAGGAAGGAAGGAAGGAAGGAAGGAAGGAAGGAAGGAAGGAAGGAAGGAAGGAAGGAAGGAAGGAAGGAAGGGAGGGAGGGAGGGAGGGAGGGGAAGGAAGGAAGGAAGGAAGGAAGGAAGGAAGGAAGGAAGGAAGGAAGGAAGGAAGAAGGAAGGAAGGAAGGAAGGAAGGAAGGAAGGAGACCGCAGATTTATACCCCGTCCTTCTCTCTGAATCAGAGTCTCAGAGCAGCTTACAATCTCCTTTATCTCCTTCCCCCACAACAGACACCCTGTGAGGTGGGTGGAGCTGAGAGCTCTCTCCTAGAAGCTGCCTTTTCAAGGACAACTCCCACGAGAGCTATGGCTGACCCAAGACCATTCCAGCAGCTGCAAGTGGAGGAGTGGGGAATCAAACCCAGTTCTCCCAGATAAGAGTTCATGCATTTAACGACTATACCAAACTGGCAAGGAAGGAAGGAAGGAAGGAAGGAAGGAAGGAAGGAAGGAAGGAAGGAAGGAAGGAAGGAAGGAAGGAAGGAAGGAAGGAAGGAAGGAAGGAAGGAAGGAAGGAAGGAAGGAAGGAAGTAGATGGGGAGAGGAGTGGAAAGAAAGCAACTTTAACTTTAAATGCATTCTCCAAGCCACCAGCTGGCTTGGCTTGGAGAAGTGATATAAAGAGAGAACTGCCTTCTCCAAGACAGCCAGGGCGGCGGGGGCTTCGAGAGCCTCACAATATGTGTGAAAGAGCAACATGTGACTCCCGAGCCACAGTTTGGCCATCCCTGTTCTAACTTTTCCAACTAGACCAGCACAAGAGAGCAGCCTGAAGAAAAGCAAGCTCGCTTTTAGAGCAGAGAAATGACCCAGAAATGTGTCAGTTGTGGCACACTGAGTGTGAGGGAGAGGATGGCAAAGCAGCTGCTCGACACAACAGGGGAACTGGAAGTTAAGCACTGAAACCACATATGTCAGCAAATACAGCAGATAAAACTTTGCAAGCTGCTGCAGCGGAGGGGGCTGAATCAAGAAGTTCAGAACATTTCGCTGCCAACTTGGATTTCTCTGGGCTAGAGGCAGAGTCCCTGGATTGGGATCGGGCAGCCCCAGGGTTCCAAGATGAGGCCCGTGAATGGCTGCAAGCTGCCAGAGAGAGATGGAACTGGGGTCATTTTGTAGAAAAAGAGGTGCCAGAGCTCATTATCACAACTCATTTGCACAATGCATTTGCATATGCCACACACCCCTGACATCACTGGAAGGTGGACTCCATTCTATCAACTCAGCAAGGGGCTTTCAAGGCAAGTGAGAGGCAGAGGTGGTTTGCCATGGCCTTCCTCTGCAGAGTGTTCCTTGGTGGTCTCCCTTCCAAGTATGGACCCCAGCAAGGGGCTTTCAAGGCAAGTGGGAAGCAGAAGTGGTTGGCCATGGCCTTCCTCTGCAGAGTCTTCCTTGGTGGTTTCCTATTCAAGAACTGACCCCAAGCAAGGGGTTTTCCAAGCAAGTGGGAAGAGCCAATTTGGTGTAGTGATTAAGTCTGAGGACTCTTATCTGCAGGAACCGGGTTTGATTCCCCACTCCTCTCCTTGCAGCTGCTGGAATGGCCTTGGGTTAGCCATAGCGAGAGCTATTCTCTCGCCGATGATGTTTAACATCTATATGCGCCCCCCTTTCCCAGAGGTTTCGGGCTGGGTTGTCACCAATATGCGGATGACACCCAGCTCTAATTGTTGATGGATGGCCACCCAGTCTCTACCCCAGACCACCTGACCCAGGGCATTGGAAACAGTGGCTGGTTGGTTGCAACTGAGCCGACTGAAGCTCAATTCAGCTAAGACGGAGGTCCTGTACATGAACCGTGGGGGGTCAAGATCAGGCATCCAGCTCCCCTCCCTGGATGGCGCATCTCTTGTGACAGTCCAGAAGGTAAGGAGTCTGGAAGTGATACTGGATGCCTCCCTCTCTATGGAGGCCCAGATCACAGCCGTTGCACGATCTGCCTTTTTCCACCTCAGTGGTAGAGCATCTGCTTGGTAAGCAGAAGGTCCCAGGTTCAATCCCCAGCATCTCCAACCAAAAAGGGTCCAGGCAAATAGGTGTGAAAAACCTCAGCTGTTCAAGGGGGAGGGACGGTGGCTCAATGGTAGCGCATCTGCTTGGTAAGCGGAAGGTCCCAGGTTCAATCCCTGGCATCTCCAACTAAAAAGGGTCCAGGCAAGTAGGCATGAAAAACCTCAGCTTGAGACCCTGGAGAGCCATGAATGGGGCTGTGGCTCAGTGGTAGAGCATCTGCTTGGTAAGCAGAAGGTTCCAGGTTCAATCCCCGGCATCTCCAACTCAAAAGGGTCCAGGCAAGAAAAACCTCAAGCTTGAGACCCTGGAGAGCTGCTGCCAGACAATACTGATTTGGATGGACCAAAGAGGGTCTGATTCAGTAGAAGGCAGCTTCATATGTTCATGTTAACCTCAGCAGGCCAGGCAACTAGCACCCTATCTGGCTCATCGGGACTTAGCTACAGTGATCCATGCAACAGTCACTTCCAGGCTGGACTACTGTAACTCGCTCTACGCAGGCTTGCCCTTGAGGCGGACCCGGAAACTCCAGCTGGTGCAGAATGTGGCAGCATGACTACTGATTGAATCGCCTGTACAGGCAAGCAGTCGGCCGATGCTGTGCCATTTGCATTGGCCACCAATTGAGTACCGGATCCGCTTCAAGGTCTTCGTACTGACGTTTGAAGCCTTACGTGGCTTGGGACCGGCATACCTGCGGGACCGTCTCTCCCCACATGAGCCCCGGAGGGTATTACGATCAGCAAATCAACATCTCTTGACCATCTTTAGGGGAGGGATGGTGGCTCAGTGGTAGAGCATCTGCTTGGGAAGCAGAAGGTCCACGGTTCAATCCCTGGCATCTCCAAAAAGGGTCCAGGCAAACAGGTGTGAAAAGCCTTAGCTTGAGACCCTAGAGAGCCATGAATGGGGCTGTGGCTCAGTGGTAGAGCATCTGCTTGGGAAGCAGAAGGTCCCAGGTTCAATCCCTGGCATCTCCAAAAAAGGGTCCAGGCAAACAGGTGTGAAAGCCTCAGCTTGAGACCCTGGAGAGCCATGAATGGGGCTGTGGCTCAGTGGTAGAGCATCTGCTTGAGAAGCAGAAGGTCCCAGGTTCAATCCCTGGCATCTCCAAAAAGGGTCCAGGCAAACAGGTGTGAAAAACCTCAGCTTGAGACCCTGGAGAGCCGCTGCCAGTCTGAGAAGGCAAGACTGACTTTGATGGACCAAAGGTCTGATTCAGTATAAGGCAGCTTCATATGTTCATCCCTGGCCCAAGGGACATCCGGCTTGCCTCGACCGGGGCTTTTTCAGCCCTGGCTCCAGCCTGGTGGAATCAGCTCCCTGTAGACGTTCGAGCCCTGCCGGAATTATCGCCATTCCGGAGGGCCTGTAAAACGGAGCTGTTCCGCCAGGCCTATGGCTGAGGCAGCCAGACGCCCTTACCTATTACACCATCAAATTGCCCTTCCTGTGCTATCACTTAAGTCGGGCAAATACCGTTGACATCCTGGACACCTAAAGCTGTACTTAATCTGATGTGTCCCCACCACTTCCTGCCGCTTTAAATTAACTCTGAGTTAAATGGTCTAACTTGTTTAAATTTTAATTGTTTTTTTTTAATTGTTCGACTCTGTTTTACTGATTGGATGTTTTATTGATTGTTTTAGCGTGTTGGAGTCCGCCCTGAGCCCATTACGGGATAGGGCGGGCTATAAATTGATAGAAATAAACAAACAAACAAATAAAATCTTGTAGGAGTTGTCCTTGAAAGAGCAGCTTCTGTCAGAGCTCTCTCAGCCTTACCCATCTCACAGGCTGTCTGTTGTGGGGGAAGAAGATATAGGAGATTGTGAGCTGCTCTGAGACTCTGATTCAGAGAGAAGGGCGGGGTATAAATCTACGGTCTTCTCCTCCTCTTCCTGAGCTGGTATGGTGTAGTGGTTAAGTGCACAGACTCTTATCTGGAAGCACCAGGTTTGATTCCCCAGTCCTCTACTTGCAGCTGCTGAAATGGCCTTGGGTCAGCCATAGCTCTGGCAGAGGTTGTCCTCTCAGCCCCACCCATCTCACAGGGTGTCTGTTGTGGGGGAGGAAGGTAAAGGAGATTGCGAGCTACTCTGAGACTCGGAGTGGAGGGCGGGATATAAAGCCAATATCTTCTTCATCTTCTTCCTCCTCCTCTGCAGAGCCTTCCTTATTGGTCCCACCCAAGTACTGACCCCAGCAAGGGCTTTCAAAGCAAGGGAGAAGCAGAGGCGGCTGGCCATTGTCTTCCTCTGCAGAGCCTTCCTGGGTAGTCTGCCTTCCATGTACTGACCCTGCTTAGCTTTTGATGAGATCGGGCTATGCCACCTTCCCGCCCGGTAGGCCTTCGGACGGCACGTAAAATGTCTTTAAGGAGCTTCATAATGACCAACAGCAGGTGGCGCTCTAGTGCAGCACATAACCTCTACTTTCTTTC